>NC_083315.2:42699060-42736220 GCF_963455315.2 Globicephala melas
CCAGGATAAGCACTAGTGACACACCCCATGCCACCCTCCCCGCCCACACGGGGGTGGAGGGGCACCCAAGTCGGAGGAGTGGAGGCCCACTTCTCTAACTTTTGCAATATGGGTCGCTGTGTGGACGACTCACCCAGTCTACACATGTGGTTCAAGGCCCCAGAGTTCTCTCAGCGATGCTAAAGGGTGATCTGTGCTGGAGACTGTAATTGACACCTCTCACCAGCTCCATTTCCATTTCTCAAGACTGAGGGCCCCAGGGGGAGCCAGACATGGGGGGGCCAGCACCTCCCCTTCCCCGCAGCACCTCCCATTGGGGTGCGTCCCCCAGCCCCGCAGAGTGACCTCAGGAAGCAGTGGGCCTCGCCTGGCTATGACTGACTTCGCTCAGAGCCGGTGAAACCCAACCTAGTCCAAGTCATTTGCTTACATTTGCCAAACATTTTGCCATTTTTAAGGAAAAAAATGCAATGCATATGAATTTCAAACTGTTGTATGTGTAATCCTCTGATACTATTTTTAACTACTTCTCAAATCTGTGTTAACCCTTCAGTCACTAACACAGTTCTCTAGGCCGAATTTATTACGCTCGTTGCTTTTACTTTTCTCCTTTTTTAATGCACCAAAAATATAATGTTATTCAAGGGATGCAATTAATCTATTGTAATTTTTTTATCATTTTATCCTCATTTGGATAGTCTGTGAAAACAAGAATATGCAGTGTGTTAAAAGAAAAAAAAAAAAAAGCTTAAAAAAGAGAGTGTATATGCACCCTGCCTTTAAAAGGATCACATTTGAGGCAACAGGGGATAACGTGATGAATTGCAAATTTGCCTTCTCCATTTATTCCCCATGATTCAGTGATCACTGTCACGGGAAGCCCTTTCATATGCCTGCTTCACATGCCAAGAGGTGTTCTTTTCAACCTGCAGCGGAGACACGCTCAGCTGTGGGTTGTGTGTATGGGTGCAGGGCTTCTGGGGAGAGGAGACGGAAAAAAGAACAGTTCCCTAGCACAAGCTTTGAGCAGCATGTAGTGTCTGGGATAACAGACCCACAAGCTCCTGGAAGCTACTGCACGTTCACTGCCTGAAAATGTCTAATATCTTCAGGGTCAGTCTTGAACTAAGAGGCCTTTGTCTGTATGTGTTTTTAAAGTGGCTGAATCTCAAACAGCTAGAAGCGAACCTACCGTTGTTTGGGGTAAGAATCACAGGAAAACCTCTTGCATCCAGCTGACTCGGCCTGGTGAGGCCGTTTGCAGAAGGGGCAGAGCTTATGAGAGAGAGAGCACGCGCACATGCACACACAGGGTCCAGTTAACCCACCTTTCATGCTATTGCAGTGACCTTGATCTAGGCCACTCCTGGGCCTGGAAAGACCCCAAGGATGGGTTGGTTGGTTGGCTTTTTCACCTCAGACAGACACGTATTTTCAGGTCATCTAGAAGGCCACAAGAGAATCAGGAAAGAAAAGAGTGGGGCGGGGGGAGAGGGGCATTGTGATGAATTTTTAACAAACACTGTAAATGGGGCAGTTTGAGTTACAGCCCCAAACTAGAGAAAAGCCCCACGGAGCAAGGATGCCCGAAAGAAGCTTGTGTCGCGGTGCGGAGCCACCGTGATCAGCTGCATCCCGGGACAGGATGCTTCTGGAAGAGCTTCCTCCTGTGTTTTGCTTGAGTCTGTCCTTGTTCCTGAAAATGGGGACGCTCATCAATATGTTAACTAGTTAAAGGTGGGATTGTTCTCCAACAATTCATAAACTGTGTACACTCTGTGGCTCCCGAGGCTGTGATTCCATCCTGTATAGGTGTTGGGTTGGTTTTGTCTTGAAAATGTATTGCTAATAGATCACTGCCCTCTTGTATATGATCGTGTAGCTCCCCCAAATCAGTCCACACCCACGGAGGCTGCAGAACCTCGTGTTTCATGGGGCTATTTGTGTTTTTGTTTTTGTTTTTTAAAAAAGATTTTTGAAAACTCTTTGCATTTGGGCTATTTTTCCTAAGATTTTAGGCTGAATAAGAGGTTAGGATGACAAAGGAAAACAACTCCAGGGCTCAGTTTTATCAACAACTGGATCGAAATTTAAAGTCCCCTCTTGTAAGAGGGCTCTAACATGTGGTGTTGTCACCGTTAAAAATTTGAATTTCTCTCCCATACTCCAGAACGGAAAACCTAGTCTAGCTTTAATTTTCCTTTTGTGCTACAAGGAACCATTGTACATACCCTTCCCAATCCGGCCCCTTGATTATTTGCTTGGTTTTGAGCAGGATTTTGTTTGTTTGTTTGTTTGTTTTTGCGGTACGCGGGCCTCTCACTGTTGTGGCCTCTCCCGTTGCGGAGCACAGGCTCCGGACGCACAGGCTCAGCGGCCATGGCTCACGGGCCCAGCCGCTCCGCGGCATGTGGGATCTTCCCGGACCGGGGCACGAACCCGTGTCCCCTGCATCGGCAGGCGGACTCTCAACCACTGCGCCACCGGGGAAGCCCTTGAGCAGGATTTTGAATGGAAAGATTTCCTGGGGAGATCTTCATTGGACTTATGGAAAACAAAAATGTAAGGGACGGAATAAACCTAGAAAGTGAATGCTAACGTTCTCTCTCTTCTGCTACAAAGCCCTCCACCACCTTAGTGGAAGGTGCCCAGGGATGGATGGAAAGGCTCTCTTTGCTGCAACTTGCGACAGGTTTTTGTAACTCCTACATATAGACCAAAAAGGTTTCTACCAGTAATATTCCTGCATATGAAGTGAACACATTTTCTAGAGTCTCTGTCTCTGGGGGACGGAGTTTGCTGTCTTCCTCCTGCTGAGGCTGTGCGCTGTCAGGGAAGCCCAGCAGCTTTGCTGCCTTCTTCACGCCTCCACAGAGGAAGGCTGTGAAGCTCCCAGGCACCCCAGGGACACTGCCACTCCAGGAGGCCGCAGCATGTGGGCTTTCCTCACAGCTAACGAAGGAGCCAGAGATGCTTCTGCTCACGAGTCCCCTAAGGAGTTTGCTAGCAGCCCTTAACAGGCAAAGTAATAAGGGGAAACCAAGAGCTTCTAAGGAATCCTTTGACAGACTTCCTAATGTCTTCCGAGCAGGAAGGAACGTGCTTCTCCATAAAAATCGCTTCTTTCTCCCCACCCTCCAGTGGAATAGCTTCCCCTAGTGATGATTTGTAGAGTTTGGTTAAGTGGTGTCTCTACATTCAAATCCCTGATTCCACTTCCCCATCTCCAATAATAACCTAGAGCATCCCCTCGCTCGGGCGTGGCAACATTTCCCATGCCTTGCACGCAGGCCCAAGGCGACCCACAGAAATGTTCTGTTCAAGGCGGCCAGCTGGTCCCTGGGATGATAGCCACACCACTCCTGAGGAGGTTTCTCAGGAAAAAGATTCTGCCGTGGTTGCTAATAGATTATCTTCCACACTTCCAAAGCAGGCCATTCCTGAGGAGCATGTAAAATGGAAACATATATATACTCACAGGGAAACCCTCTGAGGAGAAGCAGCTGTTGGTTCCGCATGAGCCTACAAGGCTGTTTTTCTTGCTGCCCGCTGTTCAGGTCATGGGAAGTGTGGTTTCTTCTCCACCCAGTCAAGCCCACCAGGCCTGTGTTCTAAGCCCTGTTTGGGAGTCCTGAATGTACTCCTGAGCAACGTGAAGCAATAAAGTTCAACCTGTAGAAATCAATGCAGCTGATTATACAATCAAGAGCAGAGGGACAGGACAGGGTAAGCTTCTGTCCTGTTTGGTGGTGTTCACCCTACTGTTTTGTTGTTTGTATGTTTTGGTGGTGTTCACCCTACTGTTTTGTTGTTTGTATGTTTGGTTTGGTTTGGATGAGGGGAGAAAAACAGACAAGCAGTTTTTCAGTCTAACAGAATATTTGCTGTCTTGTGCTGTTCTTACCTGTTTCGATGGAGAACCAGTATCTGTCCAGGAGAAGGTGCCGGACACGTAGTAGGGGCTTAATTACTCCACTGAGCTCATGTCAGTGCCTCTCAACAGCCTCCTTTGAGCCATGGTCTGTGTTTCCCTTTCGGTTAGAATCCAGATCAAATCCCTCAGAGGTGCGACATTTTCCAAGAGAGGGTGCTAGTGAAATTAAATTGAGCCTGGAAATTAGTTTGAGGCATAAACAGAGTCCTTTTCCTCCTCTCTGCCCTTCCCTCCTTGTTTCCTCCTTATTCACCTCTCCCAACTCAGTTCAAATTCTTGAGTTCTGAACAGCTGTGAGGACTTAATCTCTGAGAGTGACCAGCCCTACCGCTAGCCTTTGGACCTAGCCCCCCTGGGGTATTACTCAGGAATAAATTGGTAAAACAGAGGAATCTCTTAACTGGCAGAACATGCAAGAAAGACATTGTTCAGATGCCTCTTGCGGGGCCTGTTGCTAGGATCACACGGGAATTTACACTGTCTGCACACAGCCACCCACTTGTGTCTCCCCTCCCTCATGCTTGTAGGTGACCTCAGAGTGCTTGGTTATCATGGCAGGGAGGACATGAGTTAAAAAGCCTGAAATGGGGAATTCAGAAAAGCCAGGATTCCCCAGCACATTAGAAATCTGTGACTGCCATGGAGATAAGGACAGAGCTCATGCTTCTCAGGGACCCTCCACATGGTAGCACAGTTTTCCTTGGCAGGATTAGTGCCATTTAGGGGAGCATTATATGAGCTTGATAATTTCCAGTGATGTGTTTATTCACTCACTACTTCATTAAAATGTTGACTGTGTGCCAGGCTCTGAACCAGGTACAAAGGTAGAGAAGACATGGTCCCACCCTCCAAGAACTCAAAGTTTAATGATTGAAACAGACCTGAACACAAATAAAAGCAATAGAATAGTCATTTTAAGAGCCAGGGTCTGTCTGTCTGTCTGTCTGTGTCTGGGAGCAATGAGGGCTGTTTCAGGGAGCTGGGAAGTTCTGCATCATGGCATCAAGAATCAGGAAGGCTTCAGAGAGCCGGTGGTCTAGAAAACAAGAACCAAAGAGCAGTGGATGTCTGCCAGGGAGCCAGGGGAAGAGACCCTCCATCGACAGGACCAGCAGAGCAAGTTCACAAACCTTCCATAAGGGCCAGGTTGTAACCATTTTAGGCTTTGAGGATCATTGAGTCTTTGTGGCCACTACTCTTTTGTCATAGCAGGGAAGCAGCCCGAGACAATGTGTAAACAAATGAGCGGGCTGTGCTCCAATAAAGCTTTATTTACAAAGACAGGCAGTCTCTGGGTTTGGCTGAGGGAGGGCTGTAGCATGCTGATCTCTGTTCTGGAAAACAACGAGGTCTGAAGCAGCATGGCATACAGTCTGATGGACTGTAGCAGCAGAGGCCACTGTAGCCTGGGCTGAGTCATGGATTGGAAGGGTCCTTCAGCCTTAAAAATCTAATTCAGGTATCCCATTTTCCAAGAAAGAGGTAAGTATCCCATTGTCGTCAGGGTTTGCAATGAAGGCAACATTATCTTTCTCCTGTGTAACGAGGGGAATTGGAACTATACAATCTACAGTCTCTTCCAGCCCTGACACTCACTTCCTAGCTCTACCAGAGTAATCATCTGTTTTTCTTAAGTGATGGAATTGGACATGGGAGGGGAAAATGCAGGAACAAGACAAAGGAGATTGAATCCAGATACTGAATAGTGTCTCGAGTTTCTTCCCTCCAAGACGAAACCTTGGCACTAGAAAGCTAGTAGATATGCCCAGTGGAATAATTGGTAAGCATGAATAATAACTAATAATAATAGTAGCTGACATTTACCAAGCACTTAGTATGAACCAGCTTATCACATGTATTAGCTCGTTTAATCTCAACCATAGTCCTGTGAGGCAGAAGCAGTTATTAAACTTCAGTTTACACGAAAGGAAAATGAGTCTGGGAAAGCTTCCAGAATTGGCTCAAGGTCACAAAGCCGAGTTTCAAACCCAGGTCAACAAGTCCAAAGCTCGTGTTCTTTGCCTTTATGGGTACTCCCTCCATCCTGGGCAGGAAATGAGAGACCCTTCCCACCTGTAGGGATGTCCTATTCAGAAGACTCCAACTCAAATGGACTGCAGATGCCCCCCACGCTCTCGCATGCCCCCTATCATAACAACGGGGACATGGCAACAGCTGTATTCTGGGGACATCTGCTCTTCCTGTGTTGTTCCCAGTCTTAACCACAGAGCCCAGTGATAACTTATTTGGGATGTTCTACCAGAAGCAGGCAGGTAAGAGGAAACAGGAGATGATGCCTCCACTCTAATGCATTTTGAAATGCAATTTCAAAGTGCTGAAATGCCAGGGAGACAGTCCTCAGCACTGGTCATCAGCTCCAGTGGGAGAGACCCCGGACACCCCTCCCACCTGGCACCCCTGCAGTCCTCAGCATCAACCTCAGGAGCTCGGCTCCAGGCCAGGGCCTCAGACACACCGATGCTAGTCACTGGTTGGAGATATGTCTTGCTCTATTATCAAATACTAGACTTTTAGGAACAGAGTTTCTAGATGTTTTGATTTTTGTATTAACGACTCAGGCCAACAATCAGTAATTGATGATTAGCACCGATTCTGAATATTTTTCTGTGAGGTAAAGTGATTATGTTCTCTTACCAGGAGCAGATGGAACAACCATAGTAAATTTTCTGGAGGTTTAACATCCTGTAGGCTGAGATTTTTACCATCCCATTACATCCCAGAAAATAATGTTCCTCTTAAATTCATGCTAACTTAATAGAAGGTAACTCTCGTGGAGATGGGTTTGTCAAGACTGTTGGATTTTATAATCGAAGACCATAAAATGAAGTGGAAGTATGCAACATAGGAAGTTTCATTATAAGAGGAACCCAGCTAACACATCAGTTGTGCTCTAGCCCAGCCCCTTAAAGGAGGAAAGGGGCTGGAAGCTCATGCTTATTATGAGGCTGCTACCCACGTGCCAGGGGCCATAAGGCCTGATCCCAGGTAATATTCTCAGCAGCTTTCTCACACCTACCCTGTGAGGTAAGTATCACTGTTTCCACTTTACAGATCAGAAAACTAAGGCTCAGTAAACCAAAGCTTCCCAAGGTCACACAGCTAGTTAGAAAGTCACCAGGAGCCAATGTCGGGTCTGTCTGACTCCTGAACCAGTGCTCTCTCCATGACACCACAAACGCCACCAAAGTGAGAACGCAGATCTGGCTGGCTCCTCAGGAAGCTTTGATGAAGCCAGGAAGGCATCTACTGTCAGAAACCCCTACAAAAGTCTATAATTCCATAGAGAAATGAGGCAAGAGCTGGCAGTGAAAACCTCTGCCAAACTTTGCCTACCGGCACAGAGATCTAAAATGAGAAGAACTTTTTTTCCTTCAGTAAACACTGGAGACCTTTAGAAACACTCCTCCTTCCTTTTTCCACCTTAGCCACGTCAGCAGAAGTTGACCATCTCCCCATCATTCTCTGCCTGATTCATTCTGCACACAAGAACCAACCCCATCTCTCTCACTTCTGTCCCACCTTCCCCAACTCCCTGCCCCCATGGCTTCTAACAGAGCCCCCAAGACTAAAAGAACTTGAACCTTGTGAAAGTTGAGAAGGATTCTCCAAACTGTCCAGAACATGTGAGCTGCATCTCCTATAAGCCAGGTCTCAGCTGCAAAATCCTGAGGAAAGGAGTGACATTTCCACATTGTCACCTTTTGTACTACCGGGTCAGAGTCTAGAGAGGACAAGGAAATGAGTGGGGATTTCCATGGTACCGCTCTGGCTATCATCGAACAGGAAAGCTGCATGTCATGGTCATGGAGACCTACACAACTTGTAAATCATCACAGGGACGAAGCTGGGTTTTTCGTGCCTTTTAAATGAAGCCGCAGCATCTATTTCAGAAGTGTTGTGGAGGCTTAAAAACCTTGCTCCAACGAGGAGATTCTTTCACTCAGCATGTGGTGACCCTCTGTGGCTGAATGAAAAGCAAACTGGTCCCAAATGCTGGAGGAGAAAGCATGACGTTAGAATGCCAGGAAGTTCCCTCTGGTACACAGCCACCTGTTCAACAGAGATTGCAGTGACAGTGTCTGTCACTGGTGACTTACGAGGATGAAGATAAGTTGATGACGGGGATGCAGCTTATTCCTTCCCATAGGGTAAACATCCACGTAGGTGTTGGTACAGACATGTATAGATATGCGCTTCTCAGAAAAATTTGGCCGACATAAAGGTCTTCGGGCTTGGAGTCTGGTTCCTTGGGGTGACGTGGAGCAAAACGTAGTGTTTTATTGACATGACTTCCTGCTCTTATCCATTCCACTGGAAGGCCAGGATGCTGTTATATAAGCCTAAAAAATAAGTAGGAAAACCAGAAAAGACCGATCTCTTTTTCCTCTTGGCTCTCTTCCCCCCTCCCCCTTTAGGCACAGAGTACCAAGACATTGAGACTGAGAAAACCTGTCCCGAGTCACAGTCACCTTCAGAAGACTCCTTTGTGAGAAGCTGAGGGCCTGGCCCTCGTCCTGCACAGAACAGCCCGCCACCGCCCACAGACCTCGCGGGCCTGACTTAGCGTGCTCTGCCCCGCCCGAGAACCCAAGGGTCCCTGTGAGGACTCTCCGGCCAGTATGTGGTCCTTTGAGGCCCCAAGCACAGGCCTGTGACGAGGACTAAGCAGGTGTCTGTGGCCAGGAGTCCTCCAAACCCTTGGAGTAGGCATTTTCCTGGATCACTAAAGAGTAATATTGACCAGATGTGCAAATTTCCTTCTGCCCATTCCCTCCTTTGGCTCCTGTGGGGATGGTCTGCTGACATGCTTTAGAAAACTCCCTCTTGGGAATGCTTCTCTGACCGAGGGCTCCAACAGTTCTTCCAAAAGCAGCTGAGTCTGGATTTTAATAGGAGGGGGTAAAAATTACCCTGTTTCATAGAACAGAGGGGGAAAAAAAGCACATACTCAATAGATTTTGAGTGTGGTATTCTGTATTTTTGCAGCTTCTATTTTCCAGATGAGCAGTCTAGAAATATGTGATGTAAAGTACATACTGTACGTTTGCTGAGAATTATATTAAAAGCACTATTTTAATTCTTGCTCAGTCTCACGCTGTGATCTCTATTATCTTTCTCTCTTGTGTCTTGAGTAGGACAATCCTCAAAGACTCTTGAGGAGAGTGTTTCTGGCTGTGTGTGTTCTATATTTACGGGCTTTGAATAGTTCAAAAGAGCACAGTCTTTGGAGCCGAAACAGACCTGGGTTCAAATCCTCATCCCAGCACTCGCTTACTGGTGTGGTATTGGGGAAGTGATCTGACTCCTCTGAGCCCCACTTTCATCATCTGTAAAATGGGAATGCTGTCGCCTGCTTTACACAATTGTGGTAAGGCTTCAATGAAATCCAGTGTGAAGGAAGCACCGTGTCTCACAGAGAATGGGCATGGAGAAATGGTACTTGTTCATTGCTTCCCAGCCCCTGGCTGGAATTAGATGCTCCACAACACTGTCATGGTTCCTACTGATACATTCCATAGTACTGTAACGTCACCATCTGGTTTTCCTTTCTGGTTCTCCCATTGTCCGTAAACCCTGGGAGAGCAGGTAACGGCTTCCTCTTGGGATACAGTGCCTAGAATAGTGTGTGACATTTGGTGGATGTTCATTGGATAATTGAATGAATGAATGATGAACAAACAACATCAGAATCATCAACCTCTGGGGCTTTGACTTTAGTCCCACCCCTCTGAGGCAAGGGCAGCATTTGCCTTCCCTTCTCTAGGTCCATAGACCCTCCCACAAGCCTCACTGCCTGGCTGGAGCTCCATTGCCTTCCCAGTCATTGTTAGGCTGCCATTGTGAGGCTGCTTCCTAATTGGCCAGCTTCTCCACTACATCCTTAATCCACTGACAGGACTCCTACCTCCTATGGACAATCAAGTTGATGCCTGCCGCTGGTGTGCATCTGAGAGTCCTCACTACAGTCATTACGTCCCTGGCCAGACAGGAGCTCCAGGAGCTAACGCTCACTCTCTGTCATCTGAACAGAAGACCCAGCATGGCCCCAGTCCTCGTGTGGGGCTAACCCTGATAACTGACCTATGTTCTCAGATCCCCTTACAGCCTGGATCTTGCCCTCCTACAGCCCCATCATTTGCAGTTGAGCTCTCCTGAAATCAACGCTTGTCAAGCTAATATTCCTTGAAGACTTCACCCTCCCTCAGCCCCGCCTGATATTTTCACTCTGGGATCCATGGACTCAGAAGAGAGTATGCTTGGGCGAGTTACCTTCTCTGAGGCCCTATTACCTGGCCCATTGGTGTCTCGAGGACTTCTTTTCATCCTGACCCTATTATTTATGGGATTATTTCTTTTTTGCAACAAAACAACATGATTTATTCTCTCCAGCATAAAAATCCCAAGAAAATGCAATTTCAACGTTTTCCATCATGATGTGAAAAGATGCTGAAACAGCTGAAAAAGTGGTTAGTGATTCCTCATGGAAGCTGAGCTTCATTTGCACTGGAAATTCAGTTGGAGGCAGAAGAAGGAAGAAGGGGAGGGTGTTGCTTATGGCATCCATGCTCTCAGTCCAAAATTTCACATTTGTTTTTCACCTACAGTCCAATTTCTTTTCTTTTGCTATATTTTCCACCATAAAGGCAGTCAATTTATGGAAAACTTACACTCCCATCTATTTTATCTGAACTTCACAAAGATGTCTTACTTATTTTGGGGGATCAAGAGATTCATCCTTCAATATCTAAGCAGGTCCGTGAGAGAGCTGTGTGCACAGGTTGTTCAACCAACTCAGGGAGAATAGACTGCTTAGATTAATCCAAATGCCATTTCCTCCAGATGTCCTATCAACTACCATGGGCCACTGGGGCTTTCAACTACGTATATATTTGGTCCATCTTGATCTAGATCTGAAAATCCAACTTGACCCTTTTCTCAGTCTTTGTGAAAGGGCTAGTCATGCACCCAAACATTTGGCACAACTGAAATTAAAACAAGCTGTTTCTGTGGCCTTGAATGTGGATTCAGAACCACCATGATCACATCCACTTTACAAAGAGCTGCCCTTTTTTTTTTTTTCTTTTCAGGCTTTGTTACTTCAGGAACTCCTGCTATAGCACTGTTACCATAACTGTGCAGAGAAATGTCTAATTAATGCAGAGGGCAGAGACTAGCTTTTGCTTTCCAGAAAGCATTTTTAAAAGTATCTTAACCGGGCTTCCCTGGTGGCGCAGTGGTTGAGAGTCCACCTGCCGATGCAGGGGACACGGGTTCGTGCCCCGGTCCGGGAGGATCCCACATGCCGCGGAGCGGCTAGGCCCGTGAGCCATGGCCGCTGAGCCAGCACGTCCGGAGCCTGTGCTCCGCAACGAGAGAGGCCACGACAGTGAGAGGCCCACATAACGCAAAAAAAAAAAAAAAAAAAAAAAAGTATCTTAACCTTTCTGAGTTCTAGTGTTCCCATGTATAAAATGCATAAACACGTAGTTATCAGATCCCCAAAGGAGAGCTTTGCAGATCTTCAAGAGTGTTTCAATGGGCAATCTCACTTCCCTCTTCCTCCTAAGGTAATTAAGGGGTGAAATAAAGAAGACAATCAACCTGGAACACAAAGGCAGGGTAATAAATGCATGAGTTCAGTTGACCAGCAATATAAAAAACAACAGGCTCAGGGACTCAAACATGACATGGCAGAAGCCAGCAGCCTCCTTTGGAAAGGAGACATTCTCCTGTGAGGCTCTCTCCATCACCTGTCACTGAGAACTTGCCCACAATCCCCAGGAGCAACTGAAACGTCTCCCAGTGAAAAGGAGGTGGGAACCTCTGTCCTCAGGCTTTACACCCCCAGCTTAGCAACAGGCTCCTTTCTTACCCCGGAAGCTTAACTTGCTCCCATGCTGATCCTTCCATTTCTTTGGGGAATTATTCTGTAGGAAGGCAACTAAATTTTCATAGTAAAATCAGTGCTTGATATAGGTAAAAAGAAAAAACAAAAAAGAAAAGAGCCCAAAGAAAATGGCTGTTCCTTCTGTTGTTTCTAAAATAATCATTGCCTAGCTCTTTAAGTTCAATGCAAATAATTAGGCATTACAATGCAATGCTAGAAAGGGAGACAATATGCCTTTTTTTTTTGACTTTGTTTATCGAAGTGTAGTTGATTTACAATGTTGTGTTAGTTTCAGGTGTACAGCAAAGAGATTCAGTTATATATATATTTTTTTCAGATTCTTTTCCCTTATAGGTTATTACAAAATATTAAGTATAGTTCCCTGTGCTATACAGTAGGTCCTTATTTATCTATTTTATATATAGTAGTATGTAACTATTAATCCCAAACTCCTAATTTATCCCTCCCCTCCCTTTCCCATTTG
Source organism: Globicephala melas (assembly GCF_963455315.2). NCBI lineage: Eukaryota > Metazoa > Chordata > Mammalia > Artiodactyla > Delphinidae > Globicephala > Globicephala melas. Next base: position 42,711,388 of record NC_083315.2, read on the forward strand.
GTAACCATAAGTTTGTTTTCTATGTCTCTAGGTCTATTTCTATTTTGTAAATAAGTTTCTTTGTATCTTTTTTCTTTTTTTTTTTAGATTCCACATATAAGCAATATCATATGATATTTGTCTTTCTCTGTCTGGCTTACTGGCTTACTTCACTTAGTATGATAATCTCTAGGTCCATCCATGTTGCTGAAAATGGCATTATTTCATTCTTTTTTTTATGGGTGACTGATAATCCATTGTTTATGTATACTACATCTTCTTTATCCATTTGTCTGTTGATGGACACTTAGGTTGCTTCCACATCTTGGCTATTATAAATAGTATTGTAATGAACATTGGGGAGATGTATGTCTTGAGCAGGACACTGGAGGTGAGATTTTATTTAAATGGCAACTGTCTCTGTGAACATGGCCCTTGAAGAAGCATATCATTGTCAATCATTTCCTCAGATGGTATCAGCAGATCAATCCTGAAAACATGACTGAGGCAGGGAGGAGAGATACAGAATTCAGACCATGTGGGTGAGGACAGGGCTTAAAAACACTTGGAGGCCATCAGTCCAACTTGGTCCCACCCCGTCCTTCACGGCATCCTACAATTCTTGGGAATATGAGTGCTGCGGGAGGTGATTGCTGTTCCTGCATCCATTCCATATTTCAAACTGATGTATGTTATGTTTAAAGCAAGGCTGTGATTTTCAGTTAGTACAGACAGGACCCTGTGAGGTCCTCTGCACGTAGTAGGCCCTCTACAGCTGGGGGCAGTAGGAAGGCAGGATGGCTTGGTGGAAAGAGCAGGTAACAGGTCTGCATCTCAGCTCAGCTGCTCACTAACCTTGCCAGGTTAGCATGTCACGTCGCCACTCTGAACTTCGGCTACATGTGGCTCTGAGATGGGAAGGTTTCAGCCTCCTTGGCAGAGACATGGTGAGAATTCAGTGTACGCACAGCCCATCATCTGTCCCTGGTGGGGCTCAAGAAGTGATGAGTTTCATTGAGAAGTCTCGTCCTCAGCCATTTAAATACAAACCAGCTTCCATTTACCAATATTTGCTACCACTTTGCTTTTTGGAAACCCTCTTTTCTGCTCTGTACTGCTCCTGAAATGACTTAATCAGTCAATTCCTTAATTTTTTGAGTCATTTTTACTTATTAAAATAGCTTCGCTTCACTTCTTAAGCCCTGGTCCTGGCCATTTGAGAACTCCTGACACATCTTCCATTCAAGCCCTCCCCAACAAGGGCAGGCCAGATGGACCTGTGCCTCTGGGGGCCTGGAGCGAGGGGAAGCTTGTTCTGCTCTCTCCCCGCAACTGCCTTCCTCTTCTCTGCCCAAACTCGGATCCAGGGTGGTTTGCTTACCAGACTGCCCGTGGCTAAGCTTGCTGCCATCGCTGGCTGTCATTGCTGCCCGAACCCCTTCTGAAAAGTACTGGTGTGGAAGCAGACAGGCCCCAGGAAGCCCAACTAAAGAAGGAGCCCATCCCAGGAGCTCCCCTGGGCTCTGTGACTCCCTAGGAAACCCTCAGCCTACCACCTCACCTGAGCTCAGGCCTGGGGTAGGAGCAGGGCCATCATCCCCAGTTCTCTGTAACAGATTGGTTCCAAGGTCTGTCGTTGCCTCCCTCCTCCCCGGCCCATCTCGTCAGTGTACTCCCTCACCTCTCCCCAGCATGCTCTGATAGCGGCAGGACAAGGCTGCAAGCCCCGGCACCCCGTGTGCAAGATGTCAGCCTCCCCTTCTTAATGTAATTGCAAATTTTACCAGCAATTGCTTTGGGGACCCCATTCCCTTAACATTGGGACTGAAAACCAGTCAATGTCACTCTTCGTAGACATCACTTCTCCCTGCAAAATGGTGACCTCTCACCCCCTTCTCCAGCCTTTTGGCGGGGGCACAGATGGGATGTGGGGAAGGAGGGAGGAGCTGTCAGTGCCAGTTTCTCTGAAGAGGGAAAAACCCCAAAGATCTCCCCTGGCATGCCACATCACCACATTATACAAAGATCATCAAAAGAGGAAGGCCAGCCAATGGGTGACACTGATGTTAGATGACAATTCCTCAAAACAAGTCTCCCACCTTTTCAAAACAAACAGCTGCCTTGAGCCTGAGCCCTCAGCACCTTCTAGGCTTCAGGTAGCTAATGACTTGTAGGTTTCACACTTGATCAAAGAGTATCGATCCAGGGTCTCGTATGGAGCCCTGTACCCTAGGAGACCCTGTGGAGAGATCCAAGGAAGCCCTGTACACAATAAATCTACAATCTGGATTGAGGAAAAGCAAGCCTCTATATACTAAAAAGAACTCTGCAATACACTCTACATCCAGGCACTATTATTAAGAAATGGAGACATGACAGTGATGGGAATTCGGAGAGGAGAGAATCCTTAAGGACCAGAGCAGACAGATAAAGACATTCTCAAGGAGGTAGGGCGTGCAAAGGCCTCCGAAGAACTCTCTCTCTCATTTAGGATCCAGGTATGAGGTTTTGCCCTGTCCCTTGGAATGGGTTTCTGGAAGGAAGCAGGCAGTGATCACAGAAGTAAAGTCTCTATGACAGACATGAGGATAAACATAACAATGTACCAAACACTGGGCTAAATCCTTTACAAGTTCTGCCTCCTCACTGAAGCCTTGCAAACACTCTGTGAAATAGGATTTATTTCATACCAGCCTGTTAGCCTGGGTTTCAATCTAGGTTCCTCTAGTTGCCATCTACAGGACCGAGGGGTTCTCATAAATAAAGTGAAGATAATCATGCCCACTTCATAGGAAGATTGTGGGATTCAGTGGAACAGTGTATATAAGGCACTTAGCACTGTGCCTGGCACCCAGAAAATGTCTAAAAAATGCAAGGTCTCTTCCTCCACTTGAGTACATAGAAAACACGTTCTCTCATGTTGCCAGGTCATCTGACAGAGGATTAAATTTTTTTTTTTGCAGTACGTGGGCCTCACACTGTTGTGGCCTCTCCCGTTGCAGAGCACAGGCTCCGGATGCGCAGGCTCAGCGGCCATGTCTCACGGGCCCAGCCGCTCCGCGGCATGTGGGATCCTCCCGGACCGGGGCACGAACCCGTGTCCCCTGCATCGGCAGGCGGACTCTCAACCACTGCGCCACCAGGGAAGCCCAGAGGATTAAATTTTTAACTGAGCTAACTTGCATGGGTAAATAATTATAAGAGCAATTATCTCCCTGAGGACAATTATTTACCATCACCGTTTGCACCCACTGAAATTACATGCATAAGAAGCAGAGTCACCCATTGGCAGATAAACATAATTTTATTGGAAGAATGACATCCAATGGCTGATTGGATTAATAAAAGAAAATTTTCCCCAGAGGTATTTCAGAAATGCTTCTCTAAATTGGATCATATTTTTTAAAAGCTTGTACTCTGAATTCAAATTATGTATTAATTCCTTTCCAAAATCAGCATGCATCCAACCCTTATAAACATCATGTACTTCTGAGAAGCTACAACTAAGATAGTTTTATAAACCACACAGACACCAATCCTCTTGATCTTTGTATAAGAATAGATCTATAAAAGACATAGGATTTCATGGTAAAGTCAATTCTGCAAGTATTTCAAGTGAATAATACATTTCCTGGTTTGAGGATTTTATTTTAAATAGTGGGCAAATATGTGATATCATGTAGTCACTTTGCAAATTTAAACAATTTTTTGTGCTTAAACTCTCCAAGCTATCGAATAGTCATATGCAGATTTGGCTCAAAATGGCTCTAAAAATTGAGTTTACAAACACTTTATTTAATTCTCATCAAGTTCACAACAAACTAGAAGCGATTATTAGGGTCCAGATTTTTGGATCCTGAGTGATAAAGGATGTTTCCTTTCCCTTTTTAGGGTGGCCCAATACTCTATTTGCTCTTATAGTTATGAACACAGGTCTAAGTTTTTATTTCTCAATCATTGTCTACTGTTCATCACCCCCAAAGCCTCCAGGTAATTGGTATCTGTTAGTTACATGAGTTTATATGCAGCTCTTCATTTATGAGTTTTGGTGGCAGTCTACACTGGCATATTTTTTTAGGTGCTTGAAATACTTCTGTGAGGTAGAGATAAGAAAAGCATAAAACTTTATTTTACTACCAGAAAAATCCAGAAGATGACAGGTAACTTCCCAGGAGTACTCACTTCACTTTTGTCACAGAGGAAAATTAAAACCATCTTGTTACTGAATTACAAGATGGTTGCCAGAGAGGACCACAAGCTGTTACTGGCCTGGAAAAACAGTTTCATATTTTCACACATGAAAAAGAAATTTTCACACAAAGCTCTTGCAGAAGTAAAAATGGATATATCCAATATCTACTGCACACTTCTTAAAAATGCCCTCGGAGTCTAGACCAGGGTTAGCTTTGAGAATTTCAAGATACATTGAAATATACCCTCAGGGGCTTCCCTAGTGGCGCAGTAGTTGGGAGTCCACCTGCCGATGCATGGGACACGGGTGCATGCCCCGGTCCGGGAAGATCCCACATGCCGCGGAGCGGCTAGGCCCGTGAGCCATGGCCGCTGAGTCTGCGCGTCCGGAGCCTGTGCTCCGCAACGGGAGAGGCCACAACAGTGAGAGGCCCGCGTACCACAAAAAAAAAAAAAAAAAAAATAGAAATGTACCCTCAGATCAAACCAAGTTCATGAATTATCTAACCCGATAAGACTAAAGCTGAAATACAACCAAATTGGTGCTATCCTCAACTCTTTGGAAGAACATTTAATGATCTTTCTAAACATTTACCTGAAACTTTTGGTATTAGATTCTTGTACTGTCTTTTTCCTATTTTTTTTTAAATATAAGGTCATCTTTTCTAGAGACTAGTGTGAGTAGATGGCTCATCATGGCGATTAGAGCATCAGTAGTTGTGTGTATAAATTAATAATGTGGTAAGTTGATGTTCACCACTTTCCTGCCTGTGTAGGCTCAGAATCACATCTGATAAGTCATCCCTTACTGGTAGAAATCTGTACATCCTTCTATCTGGGGCACATTGAGTACAGGGACATGGGTCTGTTGCTTGAGTCCTGATGAATAGAAAATTCCTACCTGCTTAGCTTTCAAATTTCTAAAAGAGCAAAATGCAAAGTCATAGATACAGAGAAGGCTATACTCAGCTGAGTTCATTTACAAGGGTTTTATTATTTCACACTTAATAAAAATCACAATAATAATGATGCCGTCTCATTCATGGCAGCAACACACATAATCCATAAAAATGCCTAACAGAAATGTCTATTATTTATGTAAAGAAAAACTGTAAAGCCATCTTCAAAGACAAAGATAATAACTTGAAAAATAGAGAGTCCTACCATATTCCAAGATTGGATGACTAACTACTTGAAAAATGTGAAGTTTTTCCTGAAATGATTGCAATGCAATCACCAAGAAAATCTCAATAGGAGTTTTTATGGAAATTCAAAAACTGATTACAAAATTCAAATGGGAGTGCTCAAGAATAGCCATGGTAATTCTGAACATAAAAATTTAAAACTGCAATGCAGGAAGAGTAGCCTTCTCCAAAACCAACATGTTAATAAAGCTCTAGTACTTAAAAAGGTGCAGCATTTGTACAGGACCAGATAAATAGATCAAAGACTCAGAAGAGCAACTATATACAGACACTGGAATATATTGGGGGACTTAGACTATATTAAAGAAGAGTATGGCAAATGACTGGGGAAATGCTTGACTATTCAACTAATGGTTTGAGGAGACAATCTGGAAATGAATTTGACTCACTGCCTCTCACCAGTGAAGAATACATACCCTACATGGTTTACATAGTTAAAACTGTAAAAAAACTATGAAGATTTAGGAAAAACAAGAGAACAGACTCACGGTTTGGGGATTTCCTTAAAAGATCCGAAATGCAAAAATCTGTAAATAAAAAAATTGATAGGGCTTCCCTGGTGGCGCAGTGGTTGAGAGTCCGCCTGCAGATGCAGGGGACACGGGTTCGTGCCCCGGTCCGGGAAGATCCCACATGCCGTGGAGTGGCTAGGCCCGTGAGCCATGGCCGCTGAGCCTGTGCATCCAGAGCCTGTGCTCCACAATGGGAGAGGCCACAACAGTGAGAGGCCCGCATACCGCAAAAAAAAAAGAAAAATTGATAAACTATTTCAAAATTAAAGTATCTGTGCAATCTAAAACAGCATATACAAAATCTAAAGAGAATAGAATATTTGAAATAGCTATAAATGACAAAGAATTACTGTCAGAATATATAATGAATCCCTACCTATTGACACAAAAAAGAGAAACAACCAGAACTGCTGAATTACGCAAATACAGGGGCTGCCATTCCCATCCTTGTCTCAGTAAATCTGATAGAAAACCATGCAAATAACATGAATGGGAAGTTCATAAAAGAGGAAACACAAATGTCCTATAAGTGTTCAATCTCACTAGTAGTCAAGGAAATAAAAATCTTTTAAAAATCAAAGACTGGGCTTCCCTGGTGGTGCAGTGGTTGAGAGTCCACCTGCTGATGCAGGGGACACGGGTTCGTGCCCCAGTCCGGGAAGATCCCACATGCCGTGGAGCGGCTGGGCCCGTGAGCCATGGCCACTGAGCCTGCGCGTCCGGAGCCTGTTGCTCTGCAACGGGAGAGGCCACAACAGTGAGAGGCCCGCGTACCACCAAAAAAAAAAAAAAAAAAAAATCAAAGACCATCTTGACCTATCAGGATGGTAAATATTTTTTTTGATATTATTTCGTGTGAGGGCATAGGGTAACTGGCTTTCTCATATGCTGCTAGGGTATAAATTAGTATGGTCATTCCAGAAGACAATTTGCCAATGTCTATTAAAATTTTAAATGCTCATATAGTATGATCCAGAAATTACATTTCTTAACCTCTACCCTAAATAAAGGGGTGTGGTGCAAACAAAGGAAGGGGGTATTTAATACCATGACATGGCAGGGTTTGGGCCTTCAGGATCCCTGGTGATCAGAAATTAAGTTCTTGGCCAACCTCTAATCTTTTCCCCATCATGACCTGCATATAGAACATGGTTGGGCACTTAGCTTCAATTCTTTTGACCTGACATCCCTGTTATAATGTCACTGCCTCCCTTGGTTTAAATCCCACCCATCTTTTAACATCAAGCACAAATATTATAGAAACCTTGTTGCTCTCTATGATTAGTTCATTAAGCTTGGATTTTTGCCAATGGCTCAATATCTAGTTCACATAATAGTTCCCATGTGATGTTTTACCAATCCCTGTTATCCCCAGGATGATCATATTAAAGCATCTTTCAAATCCAGGTTGGCCCCTCCACTGGGGCCTCACAGGCAGACGCTGGGCTGGGAGGGGCTTAATGCACTAGCAAGTTCAGTAGTGAGTCAGTGGAGAGTCCACTGATCCACATTTCCTCCACTACTTCACCAGGAGTGATGGTTTCTCACTAGATTCCACAATCCTTTGCTCTCACGGCACTTATACTCACTGTATTAATCATGTTTGGGTCCATATGTTATATTCTTTATTCAGATATATTCCTTACAGACAATATCTTTTTTAATTCTTTAGTCCTGACACTGCTTAAGATAACATCTTATACATAAAAAGTACATTAAATGTTTTTAATGCATTAAGTCAATTACCTGTCCAGTAGCCTAAAAAGGTAGACAACATTGCCAGGGGGAAGGTCTGATACTCAGAGTCACTCTAAAAATACACATCATCTAGGATTGACCAAATTGCGCCTAAGATTACATAAGGAAGACTAGAACTGAAAGTGTCTTATTCTGCCATCTCCTTTTAGCCTAATCTAAATAAGTCACTCTGGACTGATAATTTTTAATTGAAGTATAGTTAATTTACAATATTGTGTTAGTTTCAAGTGGACACCAAAGTGATTTGGTTATACATACATATATGTATTTACCTATATTCTTCTTTATTCTTTTCCATTATAGTTTATTATAAGATATTGAATATAGTTCTCTGTGCTATACAATAAATCCTTGTTGTTTATTTATTTTATATATGGTAGTGTGCTCTGTTAATCCCATACTCTCAATTTACCCTTCCTTCCCCTTTCCCTTTGGTAACCATAAATTTGTTTTCTATGTCTATGAGTCTATTTCTGCTTTGTAAATAAGTTCATTTGTATTATTTTTTAGATTCCACATATAAGTGATATCATAATATTTGTCTTTCTGTGTCTGGCTTCACTTAGTATGATAATCTCTAGATCTATCCATGTTGCTAAAAAATGGCATTATTTCATTATTTTTGATGGCTGAGTAATATCCCATTGTATACATGTACCCTGTGTTCAACCCTTCTGAAAAGATGTTTGGGATTCCTTCTCCAAAAGACCCTCAAGGCAGACCCCAAGGATTGCTTTTAAATGCACCCATCCAGGCACATGAAGCCACCACCACACCTGAAAAAAGCCCAACACCCACCAGACTAAACCATGTGAAGCCTGAAGCACGAGGCAGTTTTCATGAATTAAGCAGGATGATTTCTCATTATGCCAGATGGCAAGATCGAGTGACCTGTGGTGCAGGGAGCTACTGCTGTATTTCCTCCCTTTTACTGCTCTACCCTAAAAGTGCAGATTATCCTAGAGGGCAGCTGAGAAATAAAAATAGCAGCTGTTATTTACTGAGGCTCAATTATATCGCAGCCATTGTCCTCGGTATTTTACATTTATCCCCACAATCAATTTTATAAGGCGGGTATAGTTATCTCATTTCTCAGAAAAGAAAGGAGGTGTTCACAGCCCCTGCTAAGAATGGGTGGGACCGGGGTCCAAGCACCATCCTCTGTGACTTCTGTCTCCAATGGAGGGTGCTGGCCTCTCCTTTTCTAGTCTTAGGAGACTTGACATCAGTTGATAGTTTTGATGGGAATGGTGGATTCTGGAAATTGATGAAAATCTAGATTCTGAATGGAGAGCCTCCTATTCCTGTTTGACCAGGACAACCAGCCTCTGGGAGGATCTCTTAACATCACGTCACTCACAACGCTGTGGGCTCTGGTGGTGATGGTGGTGAGAGCAGCATGGAGACTAGGAAGTGTCAGCAAAAGAACACCACTAATTGAACATGGCCACTTCCAGGAAAATGCCAGCTCAGAGACTGGTGACAGAATTCTCTGGACTCAACCCGCTTGTGGGTGGGTGTGTGGGTGTCGGGGGAAAAGGAGGTGGTTAGTGGTCATTGCCTTAGCAGAAGTAGTGACAAAGGCCAGAGCACTGATCAATAGAACTTCCAGTGATATAGCACAGTGAACAGCACAGTATAGAGCTGGAAACAGCTCTATACTGTGCTGTTCAATATAGTAGCCACTAGCCACGTGTGGCTTTTGAGCACTCAGAATGTGGCTAGTGCAAGTGAGGAACTGAACTTTTAATTTAATTTGATTATAATTAACTTAAATGGTCACTTGCATCTAGTGGCTACTATACTGCACAGTGCAGACCTAGAACATCACACTACATGCTTTCTGAGGATGAAGGGGCTAGGAGGTGGAAATTCTACCAGAAGGTCACAAGTCAAAGGGCTGGAAAGTGTCCCTGGTCAAAGATTAGTCTGGATTTTTCAAGAAATTGCAGTCACCACTTCTTAATCTTCTACAAGGAAAAAACATCTGCTGCAAGGTAGAGACTGAAGTAAGGTCATCATACATCCCCTCACCCCCATCACTGGGTTCTTCAAGGCTGGCTCTCAGCTACTTCCACACTCTTTTCTGGGGCTCTAAGGAATTTCAGCTGCTGTCTACCATTCCTGGAAGCTCTAAGAAACTCTAGACTCCAAGATTAGAGTCTAAGTAAAACTCTAAGACTGATCCAGGATGTTTCTGCCTAAAGAAATGCCAAGCAGCCGTTTCTAATCTACTCCTTTCCATGCCACACTGGCCTCAAGGGGATTCTACAGACTTGCCAATTCCCCAGGCTCCAGTCTAGCAGTAAGAAACAATTGTTCTTGAATCATCCTCTAACCTACCTAGGGGTTCCATAATGATGTTACCCCACCCTGGAATGATTGACAGGAACTCAAGATACCTCCTTAGAACCCACACTAGAGTTTACCTCTGTGTTTCACCCCCTCTTTGATTCTCTCTTTTCCCTCTTCCAACTCATAGGATTTTTATTTAGTCGGGGGGTGGGGGGAATTGCTTCTGATAATCAATCATCCTCCAAGGCCTTGAATTTTGATACTCAAAAATCCAAGCTTTTAAACTTTTCCCTCTGCTTTTCTGCCCTACCAACCCCTTATTAAGGCAATAGATGCCTCACAGGTTAGTTTAAATGGGAAAGGACTAAAAAGTTTCTTAAGGGGAGTGGGAGGGGCAGGATAACTAGAAACATGCTGTTTGTGAATCCTGCAAAATCTTTTCATACCACCACAGTCATAGAGATTGAGACTCAAAACTCTGATAGAATCTGCAGCAAGATTTACAGAGCCTACTTCTTCCATTCCAGTCTCCAGATATCTCATAGCTGAAAAGATATCCGGTCAGTTTTTCTTGAAAGGAAAAAAAGGTTAGTATTGAGAGCCCCTTTGGTTATTTCCCCATGCCAAGATCCTGGTCTTGCATTTGATCTTACTTGCAGGCTGGAATCTGGCCATGCTATTTTCCTCAAGGACCTACCCCGGGTTGCAGTCAGCTGGTACTCACAAAATCCAACATGAATGTTGATGTGGTGGAGCCTATTGCCAACCAATGATCTCCAATTCACTCTACCTAGTTTTCCTCCTCACTTCCATCTTCCCAAGATCAAAAGAAGCCATGCTGAGTGTCTGTGTTGCAGGGGATGAGACAAACTGAAATCTCACTTCTTTCCCATGCTAGGGTAAAGAAAGCCCCGTGGGCTTCCAAGGACCACCTCTGTTTCTAAAGGTAACCACGTTCTATGGAATTTGAAAGGCATCTCCATGTTCAAAGACTCTGAATGAAGCCAGAATGGGATATCATGTTCCAATCCCTTCCCCCAAAGAGCAATTAGCATTCCCTGTACAGATCATTTAGACTAGAATCTGTAGAAATGATAGATCCTGATAGGGATATCCGCCAAGAGTCAAGCAATGCGATATTGAGGAAATATACATTTTCTACCTCTTTCTTGAGTGGGTAGCTTCTTATAGGGGGAATCCATAATGAAACCAGGGAATCAAGAAAATAACTCAGCAGCCATTTTCTAACCACTAACACAGTTCTGTGCTAGTCCTGTCCTCAGGGATGTGCATCTAGCAGGGAGGCTGAGGTCAAAAACCCAGTTAACAAGGAGCCGCGGAGGAGAGTGCAGCAACAGGGTTGCGGAGGGCAAAGCGTAGAGATTCCCACGCAGAGGATCGGTGCCGACCAGCACTCACCAGCCCGAGAGGCTTGTCTGCTCACCCGCCAGGACGGGCGGGGCTGGGAGCTGAGGCTCGGGCTTTGGTCGGAGCGCAGGGAGAGGACTGGGGTAGGCGGCGTGAACACAGCCTGAAGGGGTTAGTGCACCACGGCTAGCCGGGAGGGAGTCCGGGGAAAAGTCTGCACCTGCCAAAGAGGCAAGAGATTTTTTCTTCCCTCTTTGTTTCCTGGTGCGCTAGGAGAGGGGATTAAGAGTGCTGCTTAAAGGAGCTCCAGAGACGGGCGCGAGCCGTGGCTAACAGTGCGGACCCCAGAGACAGGCAAGAGACGCTAAGGCTGTTGCTGCCGCCACCAAGAAGCCTGTGTGCGAGCACAGGTCACTATCCACACCCCACTTCCGGGAAGCCTGTGCAACCCGCCACTGCTAGGGTCCCGGGATCCAGGGACAACTTCCCTGGGAGAACGCACAGCACGCCTCAGGCTGGTGCAACGTCACACCGGCCTCTGACACCACAGGCTCGCCCTGCACTCTGTACCCCTCCCTCCCCCCGGCCTGAGTGAGCCAGAGCCCCCGAATCAGCGGCTCCTTTAACCCCGTCCTGTCTGAGAGAACAGACGACCTCAGGCGACCTACACGCAGAGGCGGGGCCAAATCCAAAGCTGAACCCCAGGAGCTGTGCGAACAAAGAAGAGAAAGGGAAATCTCTCCCAGAAGCCTCAGAAGCAGTGGATTAAATATCCCCAATCAACTTGATGTACCCTGCATCTCTGGAATACCTGAATAGACAACGAATCATCCCAAATTGAGAAGGTGGACTTTGAGAACAAGATTTATTATTTTTCCCCTTTTCCTCTTTTTGTGAGTGTGTATGTGTATGCTTCTGTGTGAGATTTTGTCTGTATAGCTTTGCATTCACCATTTGTCCTAGGGTTCTATCTGTCTTTTTTTTTTTTTTTTTACTTTTTTAAAAAAATGTTTTCTTAATAATTATTTTTTTATTTTAATAACTTTATTTTATTTTACCTTACTTTATTTTACCTTACTTTATTTTCTATTATCCTCTTTCTTTCTTTCCCTTTCTTTCCTTCTTTCTTTCTTTCTTTCTTTCTTTCTTTCTTTCTTCCTTCCTTCCTCTCTCTCTCTCTCTCTGTCTCTCTCTCTCTTTTTCTTTCTGTCTTTCTACTTTTCTCCCATTTATTCTGAGCCGTGTGGATGAAAGGCTCTTGGTGCTGCAGCCAGCAGTCAGTGCTGTGCCTCTGAGGTGAGAGAGCCAACTTCAGGACACTGGTCCACTAGAGACCTCCCAGCTCCACATAATATCAAATGGTGAAAATCTCCCAGAGATCTCCATCTCAACACCAACACCCAGCTTCACTCAATGACCAGCAAGCTACAGGGCTGGACACCCTATGCCAAACAACTAGCAAGGCAGGAACACAACCCCACCCATTAGCAGAGAGGCTGCCTAAAATCATAATAAGTCCACAGACACCCCAAAACACACCACCAGACGTGGACATGCCCACCAGAGAGACAAGATTCAGCCTCATCCACCAGAACACAGGCACTAGTCCCCTCCACCAGGAAGCATACACAACCCACTGAACCAACTTTAGCCACTGGGGACAGACACCAAAAACAACGGGAACTATGAACCTGCAGCCTGCAAAAAGGAGACCCCAAACACACTAAGATAAGCAAAATGAGAAGACGGAAAAACACACAGCAGATGAAGGAGCAAGATAAAAACCCACCACACCTAACAAATGAAGAGGAAATAGGCAGTCTACCTGAAAAAGAATTCAGAATAATGATAGTAAAGATGATCCAAAATCTTGGAAATAGAATAGAGAAAATGCAAGAAACATTTAACAAGGACCTAGAAGAACTAAAGATGAAACAAACAATGAACAACACAATTAATGAAATTAAAAATACTCTAGATTGGATCAATAGCAGAATAACTGAGGCAGAAGAACGGATAAGTGACCTGGAAGATAAAGTAGTGGAAATAACTACTGCAGAGCAAAATAAAGAAAAAAAAAAAATGAAAAGAACTGAGGATAGTCTCAGAGACCTCTGGGACGACATTAAACACACAAACATTTGAATTATAGGGGTTCCAGAAGAAGAAGAGAAAAAGAAAGGGACTGAGAAAATATTTGAAGAGATTATAGTTGAAAACATCCCTAATATGGGAAAGGAAATAGTTAATCAAGTCCAGGAAGCACAGAGAGTCCCATACAGGATACATCCAAGGAGAAACACACCAAGACACATATTAATCAAACTGTCAAAAATTAAATACAAAGAAAACATATTAAAAGCAGCAAGGAAAAACAACAAATAAAACACAAAGGAATCCCCATAAGGTTAACAGCTGATCTTTCAGCAGAAACTATGAAAGCCAGAAGGAACTGGCAGGACATATTTAAAGGGATAAAGGAGAAAAACCTACAACCAAGATTACTCTACCCAGCAAGGATCTCGTTCAGATTTGATGGAGAAATTAAAATCTTTGCAGACAAGCAAAAGCTGAGAGAGTTCAGCACCACCAAACCAGCTTTACAACAAATGCTAAAGGATCTTCTCTAGGCAAGAAACACAAGAGAAGGAAAAGACCTATAATAAGAAACCCAAAACAATTAAGAAAATGGGAATAGGAACATAAATATCGATATTAACTTACATGTAAATGGTTTAAATGCTCCAACTAAAAGACACAGACTGGCTGAATGGATACAAAAACAAGACCCATATATATGCTGTCTACAAGAGACCCACTTCAGACCTAGAGACACATACAGATTGAAAGTGAGGGGATGGAAAAAGATATTCCATGCAAATGGAAACCAAAAGAAAGCTGGAGTAGCAATTCTCATATCAGTCAAAATAGACTTTAAAAGAAAGACTATGAGAAGAGACAAAGAAGGACACAACATGATGATCAAGGGATCGATCCAAGAAGAAGATATAACAATTGTAAATATTTATGCACCCAACAAAGAAGCACCTCAATACATAAGACAAATACTAACAGCCATAAAAGGGGAAATCAACAGTAACACATTCATAGCAGGGGAATTTAACACCCCACTTTCACCAATGGACAGATCATCCAAAATAAAAATAAATAGGGAAACACAAGCTTTAAATGATACATTAAACAAGATGGGCTTAATTGATATTTAGAGGTCATTCCATCCAAAAACAACAGAATAAATATTTTTCTCAAGTGCTCATGGAACATTGTCCAGGATAGATCATATCTTGGGTCACAAATCAAGCCTTGGTAAATTTAAGAAAATTGAAATTGTAACAAGTATCTTTTCCGACCACAATGCTATGAGACTAGATATCAATTACACGAAAAGATCTGTAAGAAATACAAACACATGGAGGCTGAACAATACACTACTTAATAATGAAGTGATCACTGAAAAAAATCAAAGAGGAAATCAAAAAATACCGAGAAACAAATGACAATGGAGACACGACGACCCAAAACCTATGGGATGCAGCAAAAGCAATTCTAAGAGGGAAGTTTATAGCGATACAATCCTACCTTAAGAAACAGGAAACAGGAAACATCTCGAACAAACAACCTAACCTTGCACCTAAAGCAATTAGAGAAATACAATTGCTTTGGGGTATACAAAAAATACCCCAAAGTTCACATAAGGAAAGAAATCATAAAGATCAGATCAGAAGTAAATGAAAAAGAAATGAAGGAAACAATAGCAAAGATCAATAAAACTAAAAGCTGGTTCTTTGAGAAGATAAAATTGATAAACCATTAGCCAGACTCATCAAGAAAAAAAGGGAGAAGATTCAAATCAGTAGAATTAGAAATGAAAAAGGAGAAGTATCAACTGACACTGCAGAAATACAAAAGATCATGAGAGATTACTACAAGCAGCTCTATGCCAATAAAATGGAAAGCCTGGAAGAAATGGACAAATTCTTAGAAATGAACAACCTGCCACGACTGAATCAGGAAGAAATAGAAAATATGAACAGACCAATCACAAGCACTGAAATTGAAACTGTGATTAAAAATCTTCCAACAAACAAAAGCCCAGGACCAGATGGCTTCACAGGTGAATTCTATCAAACATTTAGAGAAGAGCTAACACCTATCCTTCTCAAACTCTTCCAAAATATAGCAGAGGGAGGAACACTCCCAAACTCATTCTACGAGGCCACCATCACTCTGATACCAAAACCAGACAAGGATGTCACAAAGAAAGAAACTACAGGTCAATATCACTGATGAACATAGATGCAAAAAATCCTCAACAAAATACTAGCAAACAGAATCCAGTAGCACATTAAAAGGATCATACACCATGATCAAGTGGGGTTTATTCCAGGAATGCAAGGATTCTTCAATATACGCAAATCAATCAATGTGATACACCATATTAACAAACTGAAGGAGAAAAACCATATGATCATCTCAATAGATGCAGAGAAAGCTTTCAACAAAATTCAACACCTATTTATGATAAAAACCCTCCAAAAAGTAGGCATAGAGGGAACTTTCCTCAACATAATAAAGGCCATATATGACAAACCCACAGCCAACATCATCCTCAATGGTGAAAAACTGAAAGCATTTCCACTAAGATCAGGAACAAGACAAGGTTGCCCACTCTCACCACTCTTATTCAACATAGTTTTGGAAGTTTTAGACACAGCAATCAGAGAAGAAAAGGAAATAAAAGGAATCCAAATCAGAAAAGAGGAATTAGATCTGTCACTGTTTGCAGATGACATGATACTATACATAGAGAATCCTAAAGATGCTACCAGAAAACTACTAGAGCTAATCAATGAATTTGGTAAAGTAGCAAGATACAAAATTAATGCACAGAAATCTCTGGCATTCCTATACACTAAGGATGAAAAATCTGAAAGTGAAATCAAGAAAACACTCCCATTTACCATTGCAACAAAAAGAATAAAATATCAAGGAATAAACCTACATAAGGAGACAAAAGACCTGTATGCAGAAAATTATAAGACACTGATGAAAGAAATTAAAGATGATACAAATAGATGGAGAGATATACCATGTTCTTGGATTGGAAGAATCAACATTGTGAAAATGACTCTACTACCCAAAGCAATCTACAGATTCAATGCAATCCCTATCAAACTACCACTGGCATTTTTCAGAGAACTAGAGCAAAAAATTTCACAATTTGTATGGAAACACAAGACCCTGAATAGCCAAAGCAATCTTGAGAATGAAAAATGCAGCTGGAGGATCAGGCTCCCAGACTTCGGACTATACTACAAAGCTACAGTAATCAAGACAGTATGGTACTGGCACAAAAACAGAAATACAGATCAAAGGAACAGGATAGAAAGCCCAGAGATAAACCCACGCACATATGGTCACCTTATCTTTGATAAGGGAGGCAGGAATATACAGTGGAGAAAGGACAGCCTCTTCAATAAGTGGTGCTGGGAAAACTGGACAGGTACATGTAAAAGTATGAGATTAGATCACTCCCTAACACCATACACAAAAATAAGCTGAAAATGGATTAAAGACCTAAATGTAAGGCCAGAAACTATCAAACTCTTAGAAGAAAACATAGGCAGAATACTCTATGACATAAATCACAGCAAGATCCTTTTTGACCCACCTCCTAGAGAAATGGAAATAAAAACAAAAATAAACAAATGGGACCTTATGAAACTTCAAAGCTTTTGAACAGCAAAGGAAACCATAAACAAGACCAAAAGACAACCCTCAGAATGGGAGAAAATATTTGCAAATGAAGCAACTGACAAAGGATTAATCTCCAAAATTTACAAGCAGTTCAATAATAAAAAACCAAACAACTCAATCCAAAAATGGGCAGAAGATCTAAATAGACATTTCTCCAAATAAGATATACAGACTGGCAACAAGCACATGGAAGAATGCTCAACATCATTAATCATTAGAGAAATGCAAATCAAAACCACAATGCAGTATCACCTCACACCAGTCAGAATGGCCATCATCAAAAAATCTACAAACAATAAATGCTGGAGAGGGTGTGCAGAAAAGGGAACACCCTTGCACTGCTGGTTGGAATGTGAATTGGTACAGCCACTATGGAGAACAGTATGGAGGTTCCTTAAAAAACTAGAAATAGAACTACCATATGACCCAGCAATCCCACTACTGGGCGTATACCCTGAGAAAACCATAATTCAAAAAGAGTCATGTACCAAAATGTTCATTGCAGCTGTAATTACAACAGCTAGGACATAGAAGCAACCTAAGTGTCCATCAACAGATGAATGGATAAAGAAGATGTGGCACATATATGCAATGGAATATTACTCAGCCATAAAAAGAAATGAAATTGAGTTATTTGTAATGAGGTGGATGGACCTAGAGTCTGTCATACAGAGTGAAGTAAGTCAGAAAGAGAAAAACAAATACCGTATGCTAACACATATATATGGAATTTAAAAGAAAAAGGGTTCTGAAGAACCTACGGGCAGGACAGGAATAAAGACACAGACTTACTAGAGAATGCACTTGAGGATATGGGGAGGGGGAAGGGTAAGCTGTGACAAAGTGAGAGAGTGGCATGGACATATATACACTACCAAACGTAAAATAGATAGCTAGTGGGAAGCAGCCGCATAGCACAGGGAGATCAGCTCGATGCTTTGTGACCACCTAGAGGGGTGGGATAGGGAGTGTGGGAGGGAGGGAGATGCAAGAGGGTAGAGATATGGGAACATATGTATATGTATAACTGATTCACTTTGTTATACAGCAGAAAATAACACACCATTGTAAAGCAATTACACTTCAATAAAGATGTAAAAAAAGACAAACAAATAAAACCCAGTTAACCAGACACAAAGCAAGACGGTGGCAAGTCCTTTAAAATGGATGGTGTCCTCATTAACATACCTTTCACTGTAGCATTCAATGAGATCTAAAATAGAGTCTTAAACAATTTAAACATGTATTAACCCCTCTATGACATTGTCACTTACTCCTTAATTTCTTTAGCTAAAATATGCTGTACACGAGATCT
Organism: Globicephala melas; assembly: GCF_963455315.2. NCBI lineage: Eukaryota > Metazoa > Chordata > Mammalia > Artiodactyla > Delphinidae > Globicephala > Globicephala melas. The sequence continues at coordinate 42,729,789 of NC_083315.2, forward strand.
GTAAATACTTGAGAAGATGGGTGTTTCTTTCTTAACTTCCACGTGGAAAGGCACAATGTCCATTCTGACCCCAAGTAGTGCCATATCCTCGGGGTGAAGGAGGGGAAGGAGATGGGGCTGTTGATGCCCACAGGAGCCATGCTTGACTCAATATAATGCAAACCAGTGGAAATTGTGATTCCTTCAGCTGGAGGGGAAAGAGAAGGATAACCCACGTCATGGAATTCCTTCTCTGTCATACTCTACCTGAAGCTCTTCTCATATCTTTTCTCAGTTATTCCTCCCGACATTCCTCCCAATAGTGAAGTACTACTATATTGATGCAATAGAACAATGCTTTTGAGATGCTGGTGAATTTTTCCTTTTTGTAACTACTTTTCTCTCTTGGCACTTTTTTCTCCCCTCAATCATTAGGCTACTTTGTGTTAATTGCTTAGGGGAGGGATGTGGTAACAAAGAGCAGAGAAAAGAGCCTTTTCAAAAGCCAACACCCTTTGGCAATGGAAGTCACTCAAGCTTAAGAGTTGGACTGAGTAACAGAAGTCACTACCTCCAACTCAAAGCCATCCCGCCAACTAGAAAAATGTTCCCTAGGCTGGAAGAAGGAGTCAGAAAAGAAACAATGAGCATTGATAATAGGGAGTCCCTTGCAAAAGTGGCCCTACCGGGCTTCCCTGGTGGCGCAGTGGTTGAGAGTCCGCCTGCCGATGCAGGGGACACGGGCTTTTGCCCCGGTCCGGGAAGATCCCACATGCCGTGGAGCGGCTGGGCCCGTGAGCCATGGCTGCTGAGCCTGCGCGTCCGGAGCCTGTGCTCTGCCATGGGAGAGGCCACAACAGTGAGATGCCCTCATACCGCAAAAAAAAAAAAAAAAAAAAAAAAAAAAAAGTGGCCCTATGCCCTCTCCCTGGGCACCTGAGCAGGTAGAAAAATCTCAGATTCATTTCAGGGGTGTGAGAGCAAGAAGATGTCTGTTTTAACTGCTGGTGTTGTGGCCAGGAGGCAGTTCATCTTCAGAGACCTTGTTACAAGATGTGTCACACAGTGGCGTGCTGGAGCTGGTTAGCTAGAATTGACTGTTACATTTACAGGAATTTTGTGAGCTGATTGTTAAATCATCAGTAGCTTGAAATCAGCCATAGTGGGAGTGTTTACACCCCAGAAATTGGCAAACACTACAAATCAGGACCTCCTTCCATCCACCCTCCAACCCCCCACCCCCAGAGGTGGTTGTTAAACATTTACCAGCACACCACTGGAGGGGTGGAGGAAGCGTTAGACAGTGTCAGAGAATGATACCTGTGCTTCCAAAAATTGCTGAGAAGGAGAAGAGAACGCTCCAGATGAAGGGACCCTCCAGACAGCAGACTGTCTCTGGAAATTGCATGTATAGACAACAGAGACTCACATGGGGAGGACAGATGTCATTGGTCAGCAGATGCCCAAATGACTTCAATGAGTGATTGGGCCCTTGGAATCATGGTGTTTTTAGATAAGTCCCCCAGAACATAAATGTAAACCTGGTGAAAGGACAAGAAATCCCAAATTATTTTGCAGTACATTTCTTCCACCATGCAGAATAGGGATTCAAAACATCAATTCTCATAGAAGAATTAAGTTACACATATTGTACACCTGAGTTTGTGAAATTTACATCTACACAGCAGACGAGAAACAGGAAGGTTGGAGAGGTTGCCTTACCCAAGAATCTCACACTGTCTATCAACTCCCTGATCCGTGCTTTTTTCACCACGTAGGTGGAGCCGATGTTGGGGGTGGCTGTACTGGAGGTGGGGAGCTGATGTGGGGAGCAGGACCCAAGGCAAGTGCCAGCCACAAAGATGTAAAACATTTTCCCAAGTCCCAACCCAAATCAACAAGAAGCTCCCATACTCCTTACTTAATAAGGTAATAAAAAGACTAAACAGAGAGCTGAGAAGCCCTCTTCTGAGCTGGTCAGGTTTTGCTAAATAATTTAAAAGCTGAGTCTGACAGAGGGGCAAGAAGGAGAGATCATTAATCCAACTGATGGCAGAGGGAATGTAAAAGCAGGAGGTCAGGGACCAAGAGAGGGGAACATGACCATGGCCCCATGTAGGAGGAAGGGGCAGATTCAGTGGGATTCAAGCAGTGGGTGATCTGTGTGGGGCCTGAACATGACAGGGTCAGCTGTCAATAAGCCTTAGAACATGAATGACATTAGGATAAAAGGGCACCCATGTCCCTGCAGATGGCCTAGAGGAAGAACTCTCTGAGAGAGCCTGAAACTTTCATCATTACTCAGGCAGGGTATGCACTCACTCCCCCGCCCTGCCTTGCCTCCTCTGAAAGGCATCCCTCCCACTGCGATGAGCACAGAGCACCAACCAATGCCAGCACAAAGGAGTCAATCCCAGCTAAAGACCAGCCCGTGGAATCTTCTAAAACTAAGCAAATGAAACTGCCCTTCCATACAGTCTCTCTGCATGAACTGCATCCTCCCAGGCACAGAGAGGGCACCCCAGGCCTCCGCTCACCCAAGGCAGAAGGCACATCCTGCCTTTTCCCCCTGCTTCCAGGGTCTGTCTGAGCTCCCGTGAAAGGGCAGCCTTCCTGAACTTTGCAGGGAGACTTGAGCACGCAGCTCCTTTAAAGTCCCCTAGCTATTCCAGTCATTAAAGGGTGTTTTAGAAGGCAAGGCAGCATCTCTCTCAGGGCTTGGCTGGCATCCCAGTGTAGCTGGAAGGAGGAGCAGACAGTGCTGGGCTCTCGACTCTTGTCTTCACCGGGGTGTAAAATCCATTCCAGATCAGGGAAGCCAAGTAGTGACCCAGGTCCCTGTCCCTCATCCCCTGGACATCAGCCCGGGGCCAAAGTGTACCAGGCACCTCGAACTGCCTCTGAGCTACAGGAGGGGAGGGCAGACACTGCTCTCTCAACCCGACACATGTTTTCCCCTTCTTCATTCCAATTGTTGGGTCCTCTTTCTTTACCTAGATCACAAGTACATTGAGGGGAGGGTCTCTGCCTAATACTCTCTAGAATCACAGTAACTGCTCAAGAAATACATGTATAGTTGGATCACTGATAATGGGCCCATGTGTAGCAAACAAGGTCAATACCTTCCCAGTTGCTCTTCCCACCTGAGTACCAAAGAGGAGGGAAGAAGATTGAAGGAAAGCAGCAGACTATAATAGACCATTTCCCCAAAAGTAGGGCACAGGTCACTGATGGTACATGAGATGCAGTTAGGTCTAGTATTACCCAAATAGAAGGAGGAAGTAAAATTGTTATTTACTTTGGTTATTGGTTAATCACGTTGGTTATTAAAATGTGATACACAGATATGTCATTAAATAACATGCAGTCATATAGTGGGAAAGCCATTCTAATTTCAAATTTCTTTCCATTCATCTGCTTAGAATAAAGAGAAAGTCTCTGTGGGTGCTGGTGTGTCTTTAACACTTTCAAACACCTGCTAACCTCCCTTTTAAAAGAAGCTGTTTTAGTAACTTTGCAGGCATCTGTATCTAGATAAAATTAATTAACATCATATTTGTTTTAACGACAAACTTATAATTTTGGCAAGAGACACAGGTTTCCTATTTCCAATGGTGATAAGGTTTCATTTTTAAACAAACTTATGAAAAAGAAGTGAGCTTGTTTAAAGAAAAATAGTAAGGAATACCACAGATGGTGTGCTGATATAGCAAAAAAAATAATGTGAAGGTCTTATTTGAATGATAGAAGTTTCAGTGTATGACATAAATGGTAATAGAAAGAAGACAGATTTTGGATTCAGAAACGACCTCATCCTCAAGTGGTGACTGCAAGAGCCAGTGGCCCCAGCCTTGGTCCTCACCCAGGCAGGCACTGTGTGTGAAGGTTTGTCCTGATGGAATAGAAGTAGAGTGGGCATCCCAGTTAATTCCCAGACTTACAACCACACTTGTTTTGCTCTAAAAGCCAAGAGCCAATTGACTCATGGCATTTCCCTGGTGACTGATTTTGGCCAAAAAGGGAGGGTGTGTGAGACCTAACTTCACCCAATCAGGTGAAAAGGAAAGGCTTTTATGTCATGACTGAGAAGCAAGTGGCTATTTTTTCTCTCTTCTGTGAATAAGAACTCATGTGACCTCAGTGGCTCCAGGTTCCTGCCTTACAACCATCAAGGAAAGTTTTAGGATGAAGGCAAAGCTGAAGACACCCTGCACAGAGAGATGAAGAGCCCAGAGCCCGGATGGTGTTGATGAGCAGTTCACCATTCCATGCTGAGGTCCTGACCTAGTTCTCCATGCCCTGTTATGGGAGATAATGTCTCTCCTTATTGGTTAAGCCGGCTGGAGCTGGGGTATCTCCTCCCTGTAGCTCAAAGCCCCTATGATTCTGGATACTTTGAGGAGTCCCAGAGGGGCTGGATACCCTACAGCAGGGTTCCCCAACCCCCAGGCCGGGTACCAATCCGTGGCCTGTTAGGAACCAGGCCGCACAGCAGGAGGTGAGCGGCCTGCAAGTAAGCGAAGCTTCATCTGCCGCTCCCCATTGCTCCCATTACCGCTTGAACCAGCCCCCCACCCCCCATCCATGGAAAAATTGTCTTCCGTGAAACCAGTCCCTGGTGCCAAAAAGGTTGGGAACTGCTGCCCTACAGGATTCCAGTTAATGACACAGAGGTGAGAGGGGTAGAGCAGGGGACACTGTGCCCTGGCCCAGGTGACCTGTGACTTCCTTCACACCATTCAGCAGGAACTTCTGCTCTTTGCATCCAATTCCTGCCTCTCCTTTCAAGAAAACACTGCCAAACAGGTCAGTGCATTCAAATAACCAAAAGAGGTTATGACACATACCCCTGGGAAGATAAGTCCTAATCCACCAGTGAAATTTCATCTGCTAGGGTCATACTTTCACTTACATGCCACCTGTACCCTGCTGCAATCTCTTCCTCCACCAACTTGGGGCAATGAGCAGCTGCCCTCTCTTTCCTTTGTAGTGAATCTTTGTTATCTAGAATGCCTAAAATGTCATCAATGTGCCCCTTCATCTTTCTCTTCTTCAGACTAACTTCTTTGAGTCCATTCTCCTAAGTATTATTTTCTAACGTTAACTAGTATTTGGTTCCAATCTAGCTAACTCCTTCAATTGTACATGGTTACAAGGAGGCCTGAAAGAGCCCTGGCACGTGAAATCTCTTTATGAGTATAAACTGAGTACAGTACACCGTTATGGATGGAGAAGTCATTCAGTGAAGCTCATCATTTGTTGTACTGAACTGAAGTCATTTCAGCCAATGCTCTTCAACTGGCTTTTCTCGCAGGGCTGGTGAATTGAAAGAAGCTCTAGCCTATAATCAGGAAACCTCTGCCCTCAACTCAGCTCTCCACAAGTGAGCTATCTGTGTGTGATCTTCAACAAGTAACGTTTTCTACCTGGGCCTCGCTTTCCTCCTAAATTCTGAGATTTTAATGGCAAAAAGGAGCGGTGATCCATAGTCTCTGGATGGAATCAGGGAATGTTCTGGAGATACAGGTCAATGCAAGGCAAGCAGGGACCTGCAAGGGTAGGATTTTGTTTGAACTTTTTTCTTTCCTGCCTCCCAGTGACCTCCCATCCAGGCTGTCCCGTCAGACTCCAGCCAGGTTTGCCCTCCTCTTTTTCCAGGGAAGGGATCATGGGGACCAGGCAAGAGATTTTCCCTTTGATGTCTGAGTGGAATGGGCTTGCCCAGGACCTTACAACTCCCTTTACATGAATAACAAAGTAGGCTTCTAGGAGAGGGACTCGCTCAGCTGCAGGGAGCAGTCCTAGATAGAAGGGAACGAGGAGCGGCAACTTTAGGCTGACAGCTGTGCCTGCTACATGTGGCAGGGTACTACATGTTTCCAAACAAAAACCCCCAGGTCCTGCACGTGCCTGGCCTCATTTAACCCTCACAGCTGATCTGCCAGGGAGATGTCAGCTTGAAAGCACACACATGGCCACCTCAGTTGTTAAAATACTGAAATACTTCCATGACAATTGGTAAACAGCCTGCCCTGAGCCCCCTGAATTCCTTGCCCCCAACACCCTGGGTCTCAGCAAATGAAGGGTGTACCTGAGCACTAAGTGGACTTCCAGAAACCAGTTCCAGCACTTACAATATCTCTTGTTGTTCATTAATACCTGTTATTGAATATTTCAAATATAATCATTGGTGCATAGTGCCTATAACACATAGATTATACAGATGAGGGGTCTATGACAAAGTTTGGTTGCTTAACCATAAAAGCAATGATAAGCAATGATAATACTATCCATATTAGAATAGTATTCAGCCATAAAAAGGAATAAAGAATTGCTCCATCCTAGAACATGGATGAACCTTGAAAACATGGTACTGAGTGAAAGAATCCAGACCCAAAAGGCCACATTAGTGTGATTCTGTTTACATAAAATACCAAGAATAGGAAGATGTAT
>NC_083315.2:45662521-45754133 GCF_963455315.2 Globicephala melas
AAAATATGGCACAAATGAACCTATCTGTGAAACAGAATCACAGACATAGAGAACAGACTGGTGGCTGCCAAGGGGAGGGGTTTTGGGGAGGGATGGAGTGGGAGGTTGCGGTTAGCAGATGTAAGCATTTATTAATAGAATGGGTAAACAACAAGGTCCTACTGTATAGCACAGGGAATTATATTCAATACCCTATGATAAACCATAATGGAAAAGAATATTAAAAATAATGTGTATATATATATATATGTATAACTAAATCACTTTGCTGTACAGCAGTAATTAACATAACATTGTAAATCAACTATACTTGAATAAAAAAATTTTTTAAATGTAAAAAAAAAAAAGAAGAAATGAAGGGATCTGTGGAGTACTTTCCTTTTGGTCAAAATCACTGCACCTAGCTCAGAGCCTATCACTTAGTAGGTAATCAAAAAATATTAGTTGGAAGAGTGCATAATGAATCTATAATTTCTTCCACCTTACGTTGAGTTTTCTATTGGCCCATGGCCATCAACATGGGTTACTTGCAAGAAAAAAAAGTATGTATCAGATGAGAGGAGCCATGACAGTTGGATCTGAGATTAATTTAGTCCATGCTTTTCTTTACTAACTTATGTAATTGCTTCTGCGTTCACAGTAAGACCATATGCAGATGCTTTTAGGCAACAGCACTACATATTGACAAATAGGCACCACTGGGTAATCCAAAATGCTTGTTAACAAATTATTTGCATGCATCTAAAATATTTACTTTTAACCATTCAAAAACATGATTCTGAGAATAAACAATCCAAAAAGAATTTAGACTTTTATCTCCAACTCCACTTATGGCCTTTATGTCCCTTGGTTGTATGAATATTCCAACATATATTTCACAAATTGGAATGGTTAGGTTAAATTTTGTCAAGTTAATATAGTTTTTTTTCATTTTTATTAGGAGTACTTCCCTAAATTCTATATTTCCATTGCATTTGCCTAATTTAAGTGAGAAGAAGACAAGTTATACTTTGTACCATCTCTCTACTCACCTGAACAAGAAGACAGGGCAGGGTCAACCCCATATTTCTGTCTATTTTTATAGCCAGTACAATAATTGCCTGTGATGGATTACTTATATAGTAACTAAGGCTGATTTTTCTTAGAAAGGAAATGATTAAATCGTGTATTTTTCAGTGGGGTCTGGTCACCACATGAGGACCTAATCTAACCTTTTTTAAGTATTTTATGCCTCTTTGTCTGAAGAAAAACAATTAATTTGATGTTTTGAGAAGTTGTCCTGTGAAAATGCTATTCTCACACAGTCTTATTAATATGAATATGTTTTTAATATCTGTTGATATGTGACTGTTCCCCATCAGTCACATGACTGGCCGTAAAATCATTTAGTCTATTAATTGCTAGAAATCATTAAGAACTAGACTCATTTAAGTCTGTACTAAGCTTACAACATTTGATCCTATCAGAGAAAATATCTTTTGATTAAGTCTTTATGTGTAAAACAGCAGAGTAATTAGTCAAAATCATTGACTAAGGATTTATAGACAGTCATTCATGTGTCTAAACAACTCTGTAGCTTCTCTGTACTTTTGTATTGACATTCAAAGACAATATCATAATACTTAGGCCTAAAAGGAAATTTCAGCGTCACCTGGTTGGTCTTCCTGAATCACTAAAACAAGAAACAGCAAATCCAAATTTTACTGTTTGAGCTCTCCTTTCCTTGACATACACACTGGACAAGTGTTGTCATATTTCTTTTTCCCCAGGTCCAGATGAGGGAAAGGTGGGCCCTTGATCAGCTCTCTGTATGTCTGCTGTTATCATTTATCTCCCCACCTCCATGTTTGAGGTCCCAGAGGCTGTATGATATTTCATTTGCTCAGAGCGTTCTGGGCAGAGTCCTGGCCAAGCATCTTGACTCAGTTTTTAGTGTTCCACAGCAAACACTAATATTAAGTTAATTAGCTAAGAACATTTTAGTTAAATGCTATTATACTCATAAGACTTTAAGACAACTGATTGTAAAATCAAAATGTCCCTAGATTGAATTGTTTTTCAGTGAATATGCTCATTATTTTGACTTGGTGAATGGATGTTTAATTCACTGTTGAATGGACAATACGTTGATGTAATCATTTTGGACAACATTTTGACATTATCAGGTAATGTGGAAATACGTGTACCTTCCAACATAGCTATTTGACTTCTAGATGTATACCTTCAGAAATTCTTATAAATGTGCTTAGCAGTACTCAAACTAGCCTAAAACTGGAAACAACCCAAATTTTCATCAATGGTAGAATTAAAAAATAAATTGTGACATGCTCATACAATGGAAACTAAACAGTGGAATAAAATAAATGAACAGCTATGTGTATGACCATCAGTGAACCTCAAAAGTTAATGCTGAGTGAAAGCATGAAGACAGAGAAAGATATACACGTATGATTCCATTTCCATAAAAAAAATTTAAAAATCAAATAACTGTCATACTGATTAGGGATTCACATGAAGGTGAAAACACTTTAAAGGAAAAGGAGAGAATTATTAACACAAAATTCAGGATAGGGGCATGATAAGTAGATGGGCTAAGGAATGGGTATATGATGGAAGAGGGTAAAGAGGGGTAAAGATACTCCTTACTGCTCTGGTCATGTAATATTTCTTAACCTTGGAAGGTAGGTACAAGTATGTTTTTTAAAAACACCAATTATTTAAAATGTACACTTATAAATTATGCATCTTTTGAATATAAATTTCAGAACTCAAAATAGTAACAGTAGATAAATAAAAGGAGAGGAGAGGTTGGAGGTGACTTCAAAGACACCTCTGTTCCTTTCTCTTGCTTTCACTTAAAAAAAAGACTCTGACACAACCATTGAGTTGTTCTTGGTGTAGGTAAAAATGGGCGCCCCTCTAACTTGTGCATTATATGTCACAAATAGAAATATGTTTCTGTAGCGTATCAGCTTTAAATCAAAGCTAGACAGATTATTTAATATACACGAGAGTTATATGAGATCTCCTGTGTTCTGTGTAATACTCTCCATATACGTTTAATAGTTAACAATATGCCTGAGGATTATGATTTTAAATCAATTATTCAGACGTTGAAGTTAGCCAAGTGCAGTCCATTAAAATGCCCATTGTTTTATGTTCCTGTCTCTTTTTAAGACAATTTTCAAAGACTAAATCAGACACTTTAGCCACTCTCATCCCATTTCCCCCAGATGTGTTCATGATGTAATTTGAAAGTCACCATTGTTGTATAATTTTAGGAGATTTAGATAAATCATACTCTCACATGTTAAAATTGTAAATACTGTTTGAATAGTTTTTACCTTTGTCTTATTGTCCAACAGGAAATAGAAGGAGGTGACAGACACTCCATAATGTTTGCTGAACAACTCACAGAGAACAATGAAGGGCACACAGAGCATAACATCTCCTTTTATCCTCTCTCAATAACTCTATGAGGTTCATACTACATTAATTATCCCCTTCTTACAGAGGAGAAGACTGATGCACAGGAAATATAAATAAGTGGCTATGCTCAGGTTTGAACTGTGGGTGGTTCGTCCTCTCTACCATTCTGATAAATTGCCCTCCATCCCATATGAATGGGCAAGATTATTACTCCAATGTTGTTCATGTTATGTATGTATGTATATGAGAAAATGTCTACACAATGTTTAGTATAGTTTGTGTCCATCATTAAATTATTTTGCAAATTCTCATTATGAGTAAAATTACTATAGATAAATTATGCCCACACCAGGCAAATAAAATTGACATCTTTTTAAGTTAAAGGCATCAAAGAGTTTTTAATAGAAACTGTAAAATATTTCCTTTAAAACATTTTTTAATCTCCCACTGCCTGAGTGAGACTGACATCTCTAGGAGATGATTGTCACATGCATATTTCCATTTTTCAGCACCCTTCGTGATCACACCAGGCTGGTAATTAGTAAGATAAAAATTGCTATTGGATAATGCACCATTTCAACTGTCATCCTGCTGGATTGGGGGAAAAAGTGATTCTGTAAAATGAGAGCCCAATGGTGAGGTTGTATTGACTTTTATGTCATGTTTGTTTCACTTTACTAGTCAAAACAAGTTTCCCGGCTCTTCCTGGCCCAGAAGGTTCCGTTTGCTTTATGAAAATGAAGCTGCCTTGTTTTCTGGTTCATAAATCATTGTCAAGCGGAGCTAGATCACAGAAACAAGTTCAGATTCCACAACGATTATCCTTAGAGATGATATATTAAATATACAGAATTCAACTTGATTTTCATAAGCCATGTTGACTTTGCAGAACTAAGGCTGCAGGGGGAAATTATCTCATAGGAGGAGGTGTGAGAGCTTGCAAAATCTAACCAGGTGGGAATGATGGGGGAGGGAAGGAAGCGCATCTTCATGTACAAAGACATTTGTGCTTTCTCCCATTTTCTCTCCATTATTTACCTGCTGTCATTCCTTTAAGTATCTGGATGCCTATTTCTTTTATTAACAATATAGGAAACATCTTTAGAAAAGAAGAGACTCCCTTTTTTCCTATATTATCTGCCACTTCTTTTTCATCCTCTTCTCTGAATAGAACGATATCTTGTAAAATGCTTCTTCTACCTCTTTATATTGAAATTACCCTGGTTTATACCCTTTATATTGAATTACCAAATGTTTGAGCTGTACCTTTGGGGTATCATAGCCCTTGCAGGAGAGGTTTTCTAATCTCTCATCAGAGCCAAATCAGGGCCTATGGCAATGGAATCTGGAAAAAAAAAAAAATCACAGTGGAATCAGAAAGAATCACAGAAATGCTCAGAGATTGAGTGTCCCTGTGACAACTCACAGAGCATGTGTCTTGTACATACCTTGTCCTGAACGTGCTGAGGCTGACTTTTCCTCTGAATGAAGAGTTCAGACCTCCAAGCAAACTCAAGTGCCTTTCACTGAGAAAGAGAAATATTTCTTCTGTGTGAAATGTGCTTTACCTCCCATGTGACTTCGCAGTTCCTATTGGAGCTTCAAATCTCATTCCGTGTCCCTTCCTGAGAACTCTTCCTCTCCCCCGCCCCAGCCACAATGCGGGGTCCTGTTCCTCTGGGCGTTCCCTCGGAGCACTCCCTTCACTGCTCCCCTTCATACTTATTACGGGATCATCAAGAATTCACTACATTATTACTTTTTAAAATGTTTGTTCACACACCATGTAGTAGGTTTGCATTACATTTTTGGAGACAGAGAATAAAGAGAAAGAGACATGTACACGAAGCCATTCCAAATCCTGCATAAAACTTGATCTAGGGCTTCCCTGGTGGCGCAGTGGTTGAGGGTCTGCCTGCCGATGCGGGGGACGTGGGTTCGTGCCCCGGTCCGGGAGGATCCCACATGCCGCGGAGCGGCTAAGCCCGTGAGCCATGGCCACTGAGCCTGCGCGTCTGGAGCCTGCGCTCCGCAACGGGAGAAGCCACAGCAGTGAGAGGCCCGCGTACCGCAAACAAACAAACAAAACTTGACTAGCAGGGGATTTGGGTGGAAATTCAAGTTGTAGTCAAGATTTAATTCTCTCAATTAGGTTTTCTTGCTCAGAACAGAAGGCAACATTCTCCAAAGAGCAAAATAACAGAAAATGTATATATGCTGTCATGCATTTCCTGTATTATGAAAAAGAACTTTCTCTGCCTACCAAGACAAATCTTTGATTTTCTTAAGAAAAGCCATGACTAGGAAAGGAGACTAGCTCTGCCACCAGACCCATAAATACTACAAACCTCCATATTGAGCTTCAGGGACCACCCCTAGGAAGTTCTAATTTTGTATTACCTGGCTTATCTGATTGCTTTATTCTTTATTTACATATCTAGTATTTTTACTCATTTATAGAGCAGGAAAGCAAAGTATGGAATTGGAAAGTTATTTTAAAACTATGCTAAGTGCATATTGACTAGCTGGGATCTTCACCTCAAGGTGTATTCTCAACAATAAGCTTGGAAACCTATAACACTGAGGTAATTATCTCAATTCATCACTTCAGTGAACTTGCAAAAAAAAATAAAAAATAAAAACAGCTTTTTATAAGCTAAGGGCAAAATGTCCACTTGAACTTGAACTTTGAATCTTCCAAGACACTTAAAATTTCCAGGCAGTTGGTTAACACATATGGAATTTGCACATTTTATAAATATTTAGACATTTGTAAATACAATCTTGTTTTATACACCACTGTTGAATAACATGGGTGCTTTGCTGTTTAGGAAGAGTGTTCTACGGAACAATCAATAGCAAAACCCTGCATGGTTTATTTTCTATTATGTATACCTTACAGGTCATTGAGTCAAGTACTGTGGCAGGATTTCTAAAAGCCTGGTGATTTTTAGGAAAGATCATCAATAACATATGTAGCCGAGCAAGCTAAAATAATTACAATCAAATTTCATGCTTCAGGGCATAAACTGATTTCCTGCAAGGGTCAGGAAGGAATTATGCTGCCTTCACCAATGTGGACTTCATCGGGTAACTGACTCACCTACTTTTGTTTGGCTTTGCCCTTTTTTTCTGAAACAAATATACTGATCAGTTTTCTGAAGAATTTAGCTCTGGTTAGTCCATGCCCCTCTTCAGTTGCATTTTACCAGATTTGCTTTCTTTATGGTATCTAGGAATTTTTCTCTGGAAATAGCCACAGGATGGAGCACTGTCTGGGAAATGTTGTCTATAAAAGGTAAATGTCCCTTTTTGGACCTATTTTTTAAAGTTGAAGCTCTAGAAGGAGAAAATCAAATGGAGAAGACAGCAAAATAATATGATTTGGGATTTCAAGCATGCAGTCTTCACACATTTTCTGTTGGAGATCCTCTAAACCCATCTACTTCTAGTTCTAGGTTTTATTCATCTTGCTTCTTTCCTCTACCTAACTTTGGCCATTGGTTCTCCCTCATTCAAAAATCTCAATCAAAACATGCATTTTCACTTCTCTGAACAGCTTCAGCATCAGGAACAAGAGATTCTAACTTTTGTCACCATATTTTGGATTGCGGGGAGGTGAGGTGCGGAAGAGGAGAGGAGAAAAGCAAATGGTTATTCTCAGGCCATGATTTTACCGCAAACTTAGCACAGAGGCCTTTGAGCTAATTACGTTCTATATATCTGAGCCAACTAGCAGAGCTTCAAGCTGACACTAGGATACATCTGGGCCTGATAATAATTGCAAATACTCAGGGCACACTTTAAAAAAGAGCTTATGTTACAATGTGAAACAGCATGTTTTACAGTCCTCAGAACGGTCAGATAAATAACACAGCTCTGAGTCCAGAGCTTTGTGGGGGGGAAATGTATTTTGCAACATTTCATTTAGAGCAGAAAAATTTCCCCACTGACAAGGGAACATTTGACCCTAAGAAAATGTTAAGTTCTACCCGCAGCTGTTTGAGGTAAAGGGAGAAAGAAGACCAGGCTGCCTTCAATGATATGGGCTATAAGATTACAAGCACCTTGCATTCAGAGAGACAGTTTTGGAGATTTGGGTCTGATTTGAGAGTGTCAAGGAGAATTTATAAAATGCACCTTTTGCACATACGTTCAAGGTGAGAGAGTAGGAAGGAAGAACCTGCACATTTCTTGTGCACATATCCTTGCTGAAAGGATAATTTGAGTTAATTTGGGAGCTGTCTTGGGGGCAGGTTTAATGTGTTGAACACAGCTAGGTGACTTTCCAAAATAATCATTCCCAAAGTCAGAGTTTTGCGTAAGACAGTAACAATTGTCAGTTTCCACTGGGCATGAAACTCCCATGCAGTTCTATCTGCTAACACACACTGTATGTCTGCAACCGTCTTCTTTCCTCCTATGGAGACTTGCGAGGTCATAAAAGAGAGGGATATCACTCACTTTAATCTGGTAATTTCCCTGTTCCTTAAATTCACATTTTTTTAAGTGTAGCTTTGACACATTAGTATTTAATATTCTTGCCCTTCCATTTAGTACATGGTTTTGTGACACAAATACACCTACCCATACTACTCATGCTCTTCATCTCATGCCCCTACTCTTCCAGAATACTTTTATTTAAAAACTGCCTATCGTAACCGTAACTTTATTACAGAGGGAGCAAAATAATATGAGATCTTCCGTTTGTAGAGCACTTCGGATTTTACTGGTTAGTGCAACTCTTCTTTCTTCATTCTCAAACATCATGAGAGGGAGGGATTAAGCCCCCATTTGACAGATGTAGCAACTGAGGATCAGAGACAGGTATTAAGTTGTCCCAAATTCCACATCAGTAAGCATCAGAGCTCTTGCTCAAGTCCATGACTCACTGGAGTCTGGAACTAAATTAAGTGCCTTCAGCGGTTGTATTATCATTCAACTGCATAGCAATTTCAATTTCAAAAGCACTTTTCTTTTCTTTCCTACAACATCTACTTTAATAAATAAATTCAAAGAACCCACCCATTTTAAAATCACTCTCAATTTAGAGGCATAGGGAAGTAATTAAATTTCTTAATGAAGATAAAGTAACAAATGTAATATGAATGTGATATTCCTTTTCTGTATAGTCTCTTACATCTATGGGTATTAAATACACCTCTGAACATGTGTTATTTTAATGATTACATGCCATATCTCCCAACTTGTTCTCTCGAGGAAGAAAATAAACACAGATTTTCTTGAATATAATTAATGTGTTTCAAGACCACACTTCACATTTTCCTGAATCCCCCAACTCACTCAATTTTAAAGCCATCTCTCCTAAGACAAAAAAAAAAACACCCTTTGTTGGTAAGTCTTAGGAAGGTTTTTTTTTTTTATTTGTGGGGGGGAAATCAGTTTCTCTGGAAAGCCAGCTCCTGTGTTCTCAAGGGTTATAAAAATGGGAATCATTTTTATTGGCAATCCACTGGAATAGTGCTGAGACAAATGGAAACTTGAAGATAAGGATCCTCAGAGGTGAGAACATACAGCTGTTGGGAATTGCGAGAGAATCTGACCAATAAAGGAAGTCACTATTTTTCCAGGCTTAAAGTGAGTTATAGGGCGAGACGGGTGTTGTATATTTATGTAAGCCAGCAGCAGGGAGTTTAAGCGGCTGTATATTGCTGAAAGAGCATCATTCACATTCAGGCTGAGACAAAACGTGGAAATGAAGTAACATCCTGGCCGAAGAAGGCCTCACGACAGAATAATAACATTTCAGAGAGGGGGGCCGTGTGCGAGGCTGTGGGTAGGACTCAAAATGAGGAAATGATCAAGATGCCTTGTCAGGCCTTCAAAAAAACAGTTACACACACACACACACACACACACACACACTCAGAATTAAGGCCTGGCCAAGCGTCCTTGGGAAGGAAGGTCATTTATCTTTCGCAGAAACGCGTACAATCACTTGCAACCTTCATCAGTATAGTCAGCAAGATAGCTTTGCCAAAAGTACTAGAAAAAATATATATCAATACACATATTACAGTTGAGTCCCCATTTGGTGTTTATTATTATCATACACTCTTGCCTCCTATATCAGCGTGGATACTAATTCAGGACAATATTTGAAGGACTAAAGTGGTTCTGGCAGCTCAAGAGATTCAAGGGAAGGGAGTGGGCGGGGAGGAGAGAGAAACCGTCTTATCTCCTGTGTTTATTCATTGTGTCCTTTTGTTTAGAGGAAGTTGCAAGTAGAATAAAAGGGTCTTGAAATTACACTCCTCTAATGACAAATGGTGAGAGGGAAAGACAGACAATCCATTTCAGAAAGATGATCAAAAGAAGAGGGAAAAAAAACAGAGTTTTAACATTCAAAAAATATACACAGCTAGTCTGTGGGACTCTTTGAAAATGCTGTCTTCGGTTTAGTAGAAATCATATTGGGTGCACCCAAAAGCTAATTAAGATGTTGTCAGAAATTTTAATGGTGGATTGTGGTAAATATTTCAGAAACTTTAGTCATATTAGCAAAAAACACAATGTGAAATAAGAATCTCCAGTCACACAGAGAGCTTTTAGTTAATACTAAATTAGAATTGTTACTAAAATTGAGTCACTGGGATAAAAATAGTATATTTTAACCTTGAGGTTTATTTATTTTTGAAACGGATATGACAATTACAAAAAACTCAAGTAAAATCAAAAGGCTTTCTATAAAAATGTTTATGTGGTGTGCCACAGACTAGAGTTTTCCTTATTAGGACAAAGTGCAGTGAGATGTCAAAATGATTTTATACTAGGAAAACATAATTTAAAACAAAACACATATTTAAACCTTCAGAATATTTGGTTAAGTTTTAAGAGAATAGTGGAATTACAAAATGAATAGACTTGCCTCTATTTTTCCTCTGCCGTTTTACAAGTGAATATTAAACTGCCATTAAAAAACAGTGATTGAAATGATTTAATTTCCTTTATTGACCCTTCTTTAAAAGTATTATTCCTCACTGGTTCAATCATGCCTGACAAGTTTGCACATTCAACCCCAATATTATCAGTACATGGTATTTAGCAATGTTTTCAAGAGCCAACGTCAAGGAAGACTAAGAACGAGTATAGAGCTCTTCTCCCTATAAAATGGTCAATTGCAAACAGGAACAGTTCATACGGCATTTGTAGGTGAACTCACCAAACACAGAGCTGAAGCCAAAGATTTCTAGGAATGACAACTTCAGCACCTCCGTGAAATGATTCTACTTGCCAATTTCCTATTTTTCCACAGGGGACATCTTAAGGGTTGGGGTCATGCAAATTCATTCCTGGCTTCTGAAGCATCAGGTAATGGCCATTGCTAAAGGCAGGATTCCAAAACCATTAGCCCACTGGTCTGCTCCTATATGGGAAAACCTAGTATTTCAACCATACCCCCCCATCTCCAGGCACACCTGCCTAGTACTAAAAATGCATTGGTGGGGAACATATTGAAATAGGTCACTCACTGAAGCATATCCTAGAAGTGCTTGGAAAAAAAATGCCATTTGCACACAGTTTGAGCTCCACTGAGAAAAATAATATCTTAAATACAGATTGTTCACAGTCTCCAGTCCTGCGTTTTATATATATATATATATATATATATATATAACCTATCTGTGCAGAATTTCTTGAACTAAGAATTATTGGTCACACCTGCAGCAGCTCATATAAAAAGCAATAGGGGCAGGGGAAAAAAAAATTCTTCGTTTCTTTGGTTTCTCCCTTAAATATTTGAGGACTGTAAGGAAACATCAGTACAGTTGCAGGCATCTGTGTGTTGTGATGTGTTGAAAAAAAACCCTCCATTTAAACACGGATTTTAACCTTTCCACCTTAGCCTCTTACATTTTCTTTCCTTCTACTCAAAGCATTTAGGTAAATTAGGATGAGGTCCCTCCATAAAAATGCAAGGGGATCAGTTAAACTTTCATCTCTAATTTATTCATGAAGGAGCGAGGTCTTGCCTGGCCATGCTGTGCATCATCCTGTCAGAATGACTTTCTCTCTTGTTGAGAAGGGAGATGGAAGGACAGGAAATCGGAGGCTTTGGCTTTGCTGTAATTGTTGTGAGAATAAAAATGCTGGTGCTTTCTTGCTCAGTGAAGTGAATATGAGCAAAAGTTTCAAAAATAAGGACCAGAACTGAATGAGCATCTATATGTGTGTGAGCATACCAATAAAAAAATATATTATACATATAAATATTTATATATTATAAGTACATAATAAATAACATATAAATTTTATCTAATACATGTATAATATAAAAAAAATCATTCCATCTATCTGAGCCTATTTGATTATCATTGTATAGGTGCACCATCATTTCAATGTGCACGTGGGTACAAAGTATTTACAACAATGGAAAATACACCTGAATTAAATTTCCTAAATCATATCATTTCCAGATCTACTGGATTTTTGTACTTATAACTTTGTGTAAGCTTGATCCCGTGGACTGTCCACTTTGACAATTATTGTTCTCACGCATAAAGATTAAGCTCTCCATTGCCCTCTATGTGCAAACAAATCCATGTGTACAGGCCCTAGGCATCCTTGAATATGTGCAAGTTCAGAAGATTTATCAGTCTTTTAAGAAATTCCTCATTTTCTCTTTCAAATTTACCTGTGGTTTAATACATTTAATGTTCTCTTTTTAAAATTCCTCATCTTTTTTGTCTTCTTAAATCATTTCCTGGTTTTTATTGTTTTTTTTCCTTTCCTCCACTTTCAAATATATTTCACATTTGGAGGCTCGTCGGAAAGGAGCAGAGTCGTAATGTGAAAGACCTTATTCTAGTTGATGAATAAGTTCCTTGGTTTTGCCATTCCCACCCCAGCATTCAAAAATTATCATCTTTTATACATGTGAAAAAGGGAGGGGTTGGGATTTGGCATTAGTTCTTTTAGTCGTCAGGAAATTACAAAATGTACACTTGCGAAGTAAGCAATTTTTGCCGTCTGCCTGAACATCCATCTTTTTAATGAGCCTTGTTTATAACCTGACGCTATGTTTCTAGTCACCTACCCTGTTTACGTCTTTGGCCCCTTTAATTAAGAGAAGAACCAGTTAAAAGAAAGTAAGAAGAAATATTAATATGATCTGATTAATTCAGCTAGCAGGAGGTTATGGGGTATCAAGGTTATTATAACCTATAAAGACAATGTGAATAAAGCTGTATTCATTTGTAATTTTATTAGGTGGAGCAAATTAGTGAGTCTGCATAGCAGTGACAAAAGACCCATTCCTATTCTCCCTTACCCCCTACTGCAAGGGCCAGGTGCCCAAAGTTAGGCTCCATATTAGGCAAATGAGATCTGATAAATCTCAGCTGCACATCTAATGAGAGCCTCCAGAGCTGGTGCTGTGCTAATTTGGAAAGATTAGCTAGGATGTTTGTGTATGGCTGGTTAAAGTCCAATGGAATAAAAGTAAGACACAGAGAGGAGGAAGAAACCTAGAAAGGGTTAAATACATTAAGGCAATGGTCCTCTAGAAAAGGTAAGGCCAGAATTGATAATGGGCAAACTATTAGAAACAAACTATCAAGGGAAGTTTGAGGGGTGAAGTAAAAATTCTATTTTAAAAGAAATCTCAATGGTAACTAGTCCCTTTATATATAAAAAAGCAATAAGGTCCACCTGTGTGGGCTGCTTTTCACCTGGAACTTTCCCACTCCAGCTTCTCTGACATCAGGAACGTACCTTTTGTCTACTTTCAAGGAGTCAAAGGAAATTGCAGAGTTTTTTTCCAGCAAAGATGTGGGGAGCCCTGATAAGTTAAGGAGAATTCAAAGTAAAAGAAAGTAGGGGGAGTTTTTAATACAAAGATTTCAATATCCATCAAGGGAACATTCCCATGGGCTGGTCTGTGGATTTTGAAAAGAGGTTTCATTATTCCGGAATCCTGACTGGACAAATTTGCTTGGGCCTCCAGTGTACAAATTATAGTTTCTCTTGTCTTGCTTGATCTCATCAATTCTTCTAAACTTTAATTTCAGACTAATCTGGTATTTGTTCTGGCTTCATTTGGCCACTCCTGCCCATGGCTCCTATCCTTACCAGGTCTTTGCCTGACCTCTCTGTTACAATTTTAACACCGAAAATTTGGAGGGTCTCACATTCCACTGTAGTCCAGAAATAGATACCTGTTTAGACATGAGTAAATTCTATTCTATTCCAACACTTGAAATATATTGTGAAAATTCTTAGTCTGATATATACTCCAAACATAGACTCCTGAAGGACCCATCTGAGATGTTAACCAACTCCAAGGTAGAGAATTAGTTTTTTACCATTAGTAGGGCATTCTATTGAGTACACTCTTAAAAGGAGAAAAATCATAAATTGGATAATAGCAGCAATGTAGTCAAAATAGATGACTTCAGAAACCCAATGGAAAAACGAAGGACATGCCTCTTAAAAAGGCATTCCAATGGCCAAAATTATTTAAATGCTTTAAATTATATTAGGAGCAAGCATAAAAAAAGTTAAAAATTAAATAATAAAAAATAAACTCTCCCTGGTTGAGTAGAGAAATGAGTTCTCAAGGGAAAAAAAAAAGAAAGAAAGAAAAAAAATACTCTTACTGAGAATCAATGAAAGCATTATTTTGGACTTAAGTTTTCTCTTACCTCCAAGTACAATAACATAACATAAAAATCCTAAAAATGTGAATAAATAAATAAATCATTTAAGCAGTGCTCTATCCTTATTATAAATCTGTCTCTAAAATTTCAAAAAATTATGTAAAAAAATCAATGTATATGAATGTGGGAGGAGACCCCCACTGTGAACATATTTAAATACCTCCCAAAGCCATTGGGATTTTTCCTCCTGAGCAATAATCTCCTTATTTAAAATTGCTTTGGCCACATTTTCAATGGAAAATGTTCATGGGAATTTTTAATATTTACACAAAATGTAAATTGCCCTTTGATCTCCCTAATCAGCTCTTTGCTTCCACAGGTCAGATAGGAAATGGTTAAAAATCTCTGTAACAGCAGAAATGATGCATCATTCAGATGCAGCTAATACCACCATAGTAGAGACTCAGGGAATATCTACTGAGTCAAATAAGTCAAATAAGTGTTCAAGCGTATATAACACACAGGTTGAGAAAACGATCGTTGGTTTTTCAATCAGAATCCATTCTTCCTTCATTATTGGTGCCACCGCACTAAGAACATTTGGTTCATTATGAATGGCAGGGGTTTAGAGCATGTCCCCTTGTCAGAATCCCAGCTCGGCCACCATATGCTGTGTGCCCTTAGGCAACTAACTTAACCTCTCTTTGCCTAAGTTTCCTCATGTGTACAAGGGGGAAAATAAGAATAGTGCTTAGCTCTTGAAATTATTTTGAGAATTAAATGGTTTAGTACATATAAATCTCTTAGAAAAGTATAACATATGATGATACTCCATAAACCTCAGCTCTAATTATCATTTTACCTTTTATTTTGGATAGTTTTTGGCAGTCTCTCCTTCATCCATTAGCCTGTTGAAGGCAGGAATACTTTTATTCAATTCCTTGACACCTCAGTACCAAGCACAAAAGCTGTACCTAAAGAGAGGGACTCAAGACATGCCAACGTCTTCTGACTAGAACATTCCTTTCACTCTTATTGCTTTGGATTTCTCTCTTAATCATCTGTTTTTTGTTTTCAATAACAACAATAAAGCATCAGATAACTATCATACAAAGCCACGTGGAGGTTTGACTGGTAAGAGCCACATGTTATGATAATGATAAAACATATACTTTACGTCATTATCTATTGGCTAAAATACAGGTCTATGAACATATATGACCTTATTACTTCTCTCAAAAAAATTCATTTGTTGGTGTTAGGATACTGGAAGAAGCAGAGATTTTAGAAAACTGTCTCTGTTACCTTCTAAGCTACTTTTCGCATCTATTCAATGATAACACCCACTTCATGGATTGTGGTGAGTCTAGGTGAGATAATATGTAAAGTACCTGGTACTCAATAAATGATAGCCGTTGTTACAAACACTGCAGAAAATTTTACCTCAGATGGTTCCCATGGGAATGAAAGACTTAGAGGAACCATCAGTGGGTAATAGTTGTGTTTATAGTTGGTGATAGTGCTTGGATAAGAAGGATTCTGAGTCTGAGCCCGCACTCAGGGAAATGGTCCCTGATCCATGAACATATCTGCCTTGTGCACTATATGGAGAGGGTCGGCACCATGCAGGGTCTTTCTAAAAAATCTGCCCATGGATTCTTTTGGGAGGTTGATGAAGACTGTGAACCTGTCTCAGAAAAAAGTGATCTTAAAAAAGGGTACAAAATGCATTTTAGGGGCTTCCCTGGTGGTGCAGTGGTTGAGAGTCTGCCTGGCGATGCAGGGGGCGCGGGTTCGTGCCCTGGTCCGGGAGGATCCCGCGTGCCGCGGAGCGGCTGGGCCCGTGGGCCGTGGCCACTGGGCCTGCGCGTCCGGAGCCTGTGCTCTGCAATGGGAGAGGCCACAGCAGTGAGAGGCCCGCGTACCGCAAAAAAAAAAAAAAAAAAAAAAAAAAAAAAAAAAAAATGCATTTTAAAAAACAGTCATTAAAATGTTAAAAAGACAAACTCATCATACCATAATATACATATTTCTTTGTTAGATAGTAAATAATGAGATCTAGTGACAGGTCTCATACCTACCATCTACCATTGTTCAAAGATGTATTGAGCAGGAATTCCCTGGTGGTCCAGTGGTTAGCACTCCTCGCTTTCACTTGCTGAGATCTAGGATTCAATTCCTGGTAGGGCAACTAAGATCCTGCAAGCTGGCAGCAGCCAAATTAAAAAAAAAAAAAAAGTTAAAGAAAACCCCACTTATTTATTAAAAAAAACACACACACACAAAGAAGTATTGAGCATACATGATATTGTGAGTTATCTGTGACACACGTAATATAGTAGGAACATATCTGTGATATCTCTTGGTGACAATTCACAGGTATTGTTAGTGCTGTTATGATGTTTTATCCACATTCATAGTAAAAGGGAATGCTACCTTTCAGTTAGAAATCAGTGAAAATAAAGATGCAACTTTTGTCCATGCAATTTCATAGTCCCCTTGCTCTAGAAGCCCAAATGAAGAATGACTGTGTTTAGAACCCCAAGTTAAAAGCCCTGGTCTAAAACCTAGAAATTTATTTTCATGGAATCAGCTTGGCATACTGTGTTTTTCCATAATCACCTCTGTATTTGCCCTTCAGCACATATATACCCATTTTATGAAGTTTGTAAAGACATTGAGTCCAAGTCTTAGAAATGGTTAGGATATTTAAATTGTTCTTCCCACCTAGACACAGGTTGATATAATTATTATAGTGTTTATGCTTCTTGCAGGTTGGACTCTCTTGGTATAAATCCTGGAATTTAAATGATAGTTAAGTTTGAAGATAGATGCAAGTGTCATATTAAGCTATGACACTATTTTAAGCAAAGAAATTCTTTAAGAACAGTTATAAAACAGGTAGTACCTTATATCTTGGGAAATGTCATATCCAATTATGCAGGGTGATAAGATTAAAATAAACTTTGGACAATCATGCAGACCGTGGGATACTTAATTCCACCTAAACCTTAAAGCTTTTTGACATTGACCCCGTATTCTCAGATAAATGTAATAATTCATTCTCCTAGATACAGAATGATTCTTCCTTCTGTTGGACTAAAAGCCCAGAGAGTATGTAAATATATATAGCTGGGTATACCACAACCATTTGGGACAGGCTGATGGGTATCTGTCAAAAGGTAAACACAATTTAGAGTAGGAATCCATTATAAAGACAGGATACCAGTCTAAACTGTTTTACATATTTACAAATATTTTGCATGTTATTAGCTCCCCATGAAAGTTCCATGTCCAGGGGATAGTGTTAAAATAAAATTTTTATTCATTGCCTACACATCTTCCTGCTGATTGAGAAAGAACTCAATATGGGAGTCTGTTAAACTTGACCTTTCATAAGCAGACACACTGTCATTCTTCCTTGCTTGTTTATATTTGTAGTACTAAAAAGATTAATTGATTATTCAATGAATTATCACTTTACAGATCGGGTTAGTCTCTTAAACCACCAATCACCCTGTTAACATGTAGCTACAAATGAATTGTTTTCAATAGGAAGAACATTATCCCCTATGTAGGTGTGGCAATTAGATTATTGATTTTAGGTAAATGTCTAGTTAATTATGCAATAGGCTTCATTTTGTCTGTTAATTAAGCTACTGCTCTTTTAAGTCAATAAATTATAGCCTCAGGAGAAATAAGAAGTTTCCCATTAGAAGAGTCCAGGTACTTCCCCAAAACGGGGACAGAATAGAGGGACTTCCTTCAAAGAAAAGACCCAAATGAAGAAGAATTTTTAAGAGTGAATTGTATTTCCAGTTCATTCATGGTCCATTTCTATAATCAAGATTAAATGGAAATCTGAATAGAAATACTGGAAGAGAAACCAGTAATCTCTTTTTGTAATCTCTTTTTGTAATCTCTTTTCTTTCTGCCAAAAAGAAAATCAACTATCTCTGTCTTACTTCGTGTCACAATGACCAGCTTTAACCGGCCTTTCACCCAGGATCCAACTCCTTCCAAAATGTTGTCATTATACTTGTCATTTAACTGTTAATCACTGATCTGACCTAGTAGGGTGAAAGGAATTGTCCTGGGAACAGAGTCTCAATGCAACTCAGAGTACTCACCAACACTCCTTACACTGCTTCCTTTCTTCTGACCAAAGATTGATCCATAAATGCTGACTTTTGTCCTACTCTACTTGGGGATTGTTAGTTTTTTATTTGTTTCCCTTTTGGAGGGAGGATGGGGAAGGGTGGAAGGTGGGCCTCTCCTTGTTTGCCTAATCACCTGGAATCTAAACTTGCCATGCCCCTCACCTTGATTTTATAACTTGGTGAGACTTCTGACCAGTTAATGGATCCCAGACTCTGCTCTGTCTATTCTGTCTTCAGTACCAATGTCACAACCATGTCGTCCCTTGCAAATCTGATAATGTTTTGTACATAGTAGAGGCACAATATTAATTGAATTAATGAATGGAAATTGTGTATTTGGTAAAGCCCTGGTTAAATTCTATGCAGGAAAGTCACTAGCTTCCAGACAATAATGAATTGATTCTTCTCTTTGCTTAGGGACTGACTGAAGGGTAGCCCACAGAAATAATAATGATAATGATAATAATTAATATTTAATGAGTGCTTACTAATTGAATGTTCCAGTCATCATTCCAAGATAAATGGTGTACATTATCTCACTTATTCCTCACAAGAGTATTTTTCAATACATACTTTATTATCCTCATTTTACAGATGGAGAAACTGAGGCATGGAACATAATGTTGGATACTAACTAAGTGATGGAACTAGGATTCAAACCTAGGAAATATGACTACAGAATCTGTGCTTTTAACAAAAACCCAGGGATCACTCAATAGACAAAATGATTGACCAGAGCCAAAGGATGAAGAGTGTATCCACTTTGTCCACTTGACCTGAAAATTTTGGGTAAAAATAATAGCCAATATTTAATAAGAACTTATTACATTGTCACAGTTTCTTCATGGCCAGGCTGACTGTCATTTTAACAGTCACAGCTCAACCAGTCAAGAAGGCGTTGGAGTCTATGAAACAAATTGGGTGATGGACAAAGGAACACTTGTGAGTCCAATATTAGCATCCCTCTTTCTGCTAATGATTTTAGCACTAGATACTAGAATAATGCATGAATAAGATTTCTTTTCTCCTGACCAAATTACTTGCTCATAGCATAGAAGTAGCTACAGACAAAGTACACATTATACTTTTATTTGAATATTCCCCAATTAGTTTACAATAAGGTTGGGTTTAGTCCTACTGACCACAGAATGACTCTTGCTGCTTCTTCAAAACTAGGATATTTCCTTTTATGGTGAAAGTTATAATTAGCTGAAGAATCCTAAACTGTACTTGTTAAAAATAATCCCCATATAAGAAACCTGGTAAAAGTTATGCTGGTGTTGCACAAAGCCTGATATACATAATTTTCTGAAGCTGTTTTCAATCATGCAAATGATTTTTTCCTTTGCAATATGCTAATGCAATCTGATTTATTTCAGTTGTAAAAGTTAATTACAATGTGTTTGTGAGTCCCTAAAGATGATGTATTAAATGTTTATAACCAGGATTATTAAAATGTCCTGTCTCGATTACAGAGCTTCTCTTTCAAACACTAGAACTAATTGTAGCCTTAAATCACAACAACCTCACCGTTAAAATTAACACAAGGGCAACATTGCATAATTTTAATTAATTTTAATTTGGCCAAAGCAAATTAATTTTTGTTTTCTAGAAGGACAGCTAAACTCTTTTGTAGTCTGCTTCCACTGAACATGGAGTTCAGAAACGTCTTTTCTTCCTAGCATTTTCATTCCTCTGAGGATTGTACAATGGGACTGAATCCTTGTTTATATTTTGGTTTCAATTTGCATATATGGTTCTCTCCTCTCCTCTTGGCATTTCAGTAAGAAAATGAAACCAGAGTGAAATGTACACAGTTCTGTGATCAGGGAGACAAATTTTTCACCGTGAGTTTCATAATCGTAACCCAGGTCTTCGCAGATAATGACGTTCCGAGCGTACTCGGAACGTGTACTCTGAGAGGTGTACTCTGACACTTCTATCTTTAGCACCTATTAAAAAGCTGCCAACACCTCTTTCAAAGTTTGCAAAACAATTTTCTAAGGAATGTCTACTTAGAAGACATTCTATCTTGATTCTTTCCTCCTCCTTCCTGTGCCAAAATCAATGATTTCATATGAATAGCTAATACGAAATCTTCCATTGTTCTATCAGCCTGTACTGGACTTGAAGAATAGTAACAAACAGGCTAAAATTCTATTTATTTCTTAAACTGGCACATCCTTTCCAGAAAAGCTTCACCTCTAGTTCCCATTTCTTTAAATAAGATGTCCATTCTCTATATTCAAATGAGAGTTGTTTTAAAATAGGAATACCCATGATAAAGAACCTTGAAAATATACCTTAAAAAGTCAACATGGCCTCCTGAAATATAGAAAATCAGTGAAAAAACTATGTAGGATCTCAGTGCTTTATCTTACTGGTCATAAGTTATAAATGTTTTAAAGAACTGGATAATTATTTCTTGTCTCGATTTACATGTAAATATTTTGGGAAAATGTGAGTTTATATTTTTGCTCAATTTTAATCTGCATATACTTATAGTCATTCCTTATGCACTTGATAAACTGAAATCTTAGAAACAACCTCATTTTATGGCCCAAACCTAATAATTAAAAAAAAAAATCTAGTATAAAAAAGTCAATTTATACCATAAAAGTAAAGCCTAAACTTATCAAATAATTATTGTTCAAAGCAACATATCGTCTTTAACAGTGAAAGAGGATACTGTTAATAATTACATGCAAATATAATGTATAAAACTGGAATCTCCTGGGAAAAGCGAAAGATTTGCTCACCCTCCAAATACGGAAATCAAGTTGATGTCTTACTGGTTGTGTATTCAGTTTATCACAATGTCTCCCCTCTCTTCCTTCTTTATAGGGATGGGTCTCTGGCAACCACATTTATACTGCATGATCCAAACCTAGATATGGTGACTGGATGAAGGCAGGTGGTGGGTAGGGGGGCAGATGGATGCTTGATTAAATTAGATCTATATAAGGTTGCCTTAAGTTTAATTAGGCATGAGAAACTTGGGTTAAACTTTGGGTGTGGCTAAATCAGCCTTAGGCAAAACTGAGAGTTGTAGGGTGTCCTGTTTTAGCCTATGTTTTAACCTATGTAAATACATCTATTATATACAATAAAGTTGTACGTTTCAGTCAAGGATCAGGTCATAGAGTATATGATCAGTTTCAATTTTTAAAAAATTAAGATGGATATCTATATGTAAAAATAAAATTCTATTCATAAAACCATGAAAGAAAATTTTAAGTGTTTACTTGTTTAAAAACAGTAATATGGCTAAAATTATTTTATTGGAAACTTACAAATATTCAGTACAAAACATTTTCAGTTTAAATTAATGACTTTGAAAACATATCTATCAGAAAATATATAATCTTTGGAAGAATAGATTATTTTAAAATTGTAAATTTTCCAGCTAGAAAATTTTATTTTTATCTTGAGTTGAAAGTGCATTGATAACACAGAAAAAGTACTATTTTTTTTCCTTGTAAGTGAGTATTTACAGTGGACTTTAGGGCCTTTTGTATTTCTACTTGCTCCTAGAATTATATGAGTGTGAGAAGGGAAGAATTTTACTGGTGATCCTGAGTAGCTGTTTTTATACATGAATGTCTCCCATGCCTATGAACTCTTTGTGGAAAGAGAAATTATTTTATTCATCTTTGTGTCTCCAAGCTTTTAGCATAAATATAAGTACATATTAAATAGTCAACATACTGATATGAACAGAAACGACTGAGGAGAGTAGGTGTAGGCTATAAAAAAAGTTAGACCAGAGCTATAGTAGTCACATTCTTACTGGTAAAACAAGCAAATAAACAAAAATAAGACAAATCTTAGATTCTTAACCTAATCCCTAGAAACTCTTGGCTTATCATTGGGGAGGTTTCTCTGGTACTCATATAAAAAGGAAATTCAGTGAGAATTACTGAGTGAAAGGAATAGAAGATGCTCAGGCTTATAAGAAAGCCTCAGGGTGGTAGGGGGGGAACTTTATACCTCATCTTTTAAGGCCTAGATTTCACCATTTATTCTGAGAATTATGCTATGGAGAGAAAGTATAAATAAAAAGGTATTTTTTAGAACATATCAATTTTGAAGAACTGATTATATTTTACTGCATTCTTTGTTCCTTCTAAAACTACCAGTCATGGTATGCATATGATATACTAGGAGGGCTTAGGTTGTCACATACTGGGAGAATTTGTTCACTAACTTTAAAGATCACAGTCACTGGCCTATGTGTGCCAAACACTTAATGATTACCATTTACTAGTAAGAGACCTCAGCCTATTATAGACTGAGTGTCTTCTGCTCTCTCTAGTGAAAGGACATTGGTAGGAAAAATGAACATACTTCTTGAAGTAGACACCTATGGATTGGAGAAATCTCACTTTGGCTAAAAATGCCAATAATGATACAAACATTCTTTAAGTACTGCCAGATTACTGACTTTCATTCCAAGGCTTGTGGTGGATGACTGGTTTAAACATAGATAATTTTAGAGTGGCAAAGGAAGGTATCTTGAGACCACAGAATTCACCTTATCCTAGAAAAAACTTATGGTGCATGAGAAAATGTCTCCTTAGAAGCAATTGCATTTTATAGTATTAGATAAGGCAAATATTTTCCTAATGGGATTTGATAATAGCTGTCAAAAATTTAGGGTCAATCACATAAAGTAGCTAAATGAGCAAAAATAAATAAGACCCATCTACATCTATATTGCTGTCTACAAACTCACTACAGTAAGGACACACACAGACCAAAAATTAGGGGATAGAAAAAGATGTTTCATGTAAATAGAAACCAAAATAAAGCTGAGGTAACTATACTTATTTCAGAAAAACAGACTTTAAAACAAAGATTATAAGAAAAGACAAAAAGGGCATTACATAATGATAAAGGGGTCAATCCAACAAGAGGACATAACATTAAAATATTTATGCACCCAACATAAGAACACCTAAATATATAAAATAAATCTTAACAGATGTAAAAGGACAAAAATACAGTAGTATAATAATATTAAGGAATTTAATACCTCACTTATATCAA
The DNA here is from genome assembly GCF_963455315.2 of Globicephala melas. Taxonomy (NCBI): domain Eukaryota; kingdom Metazoa; phylum Chordata; class Mammalia; order Artiodactyla; family Delphinidae; genus Globicephala; species Globicephala melas. The sequence goes on from NC_083315.2 coordinate 45,685,779, forward strand.
TGGATAAATCATCCAGATAGATAGAAAACCAATAAAGAAACATGTGCCTTAAACAAAACATTGGAATAGAGTGACTTAATAGATATATAAAGAATATTTCATCTAAAAGTAGCAGAATATGTATTCTTCTCAGTGCACATGGAGCATTCTCCAAGACAGATCATATATTAAGCCATAAAAGAAGTCTTAATAAATTTAAAAAGATTGAAATCATATAAAGCATCTTTTCCTATGAAAATGGTATAAAACTAGAAATCAATCAACTCCAAAAAGAAAACTGGAAAAAAATCACAAATATGTGGAGATTAAACAACATGCTACTGAACACCCAATGGGTCAATGAAAATATCAAAGGAGAAATAGAAAATTCCTTGAGACAAACTAATATGGAAATACAATACATCAAAACTTATGAGATGTAGCAAAATCAGTTCTAAGTGGGAAATTCTTAGCAATACATGACTTTTGCAAGGAAAAGGAAAAATCTTAAATAAACAATCTAACTTTACACCTCGGGGGACTAGGAAAAGCAGAATAAAAAAGTTCAAAGTTAGTAGAAGGAAGGAAATAGCAAGGTTCAGAACAGATATAAAGGAAATAGAGACTAAAAAGAAAATAGAAAAGATCAATGAAAAGCTGGCTCTTCATAAAGATAAAGGAAATTGATAAATCTTTTAGCTAGACTTACCAAGAAAAGAGAGAGAGGGTTCAAAAAATAAAATCAGAAATGAAAGAAGAGACATTACAACTGAGACCACAGAAATACATAAGATCTTAAGAGATGACTATGAACAATAATACACCAACAAAGTAAACAACCTAGAAAAAAAGGATGAATTCCTAGAAACATACAACCTTCCAAGACTGAATCATGAAGAAATACAAAATCTAAATATACGAATTATTAGTGAGGAGAGTGAATAAGTAATCAAAAACCTTCCCAAAAACAAAAGTCCAAGACCAGATGGCTTTACTGGTGAATTCTACCAAACATTCAAAGAATTATTACCAAAAAAATTGTAAAGAGGCAATACTTCTAAACTCATTTTACAAGGCCAGGATTACCCTGATACCAAAATGCCAAACAACGATACCACAACAAAACAGCCTCATTTACAATTGCATCCAAAAAAAAAAAAAAACCTAGGAATATATTTAACCAAGGAGGTGAAAGGCCTTTACACTGAAAACTATGACATTGATGAAAGAAATTGAAGAAGACAAAAATAAATGGAAAGATATTTTGTGCTCATGGATTGGAAGAATTAATATTGTTAAAATATACATACTACAAAAAGCAATTTACAAATCAAATGCAGTTCATATCAAAATTCCAGTGGCATTTTTTTACAGAAATAGAACAAACAATCCTAAAGTTCATATGGAATCACAAAGGACACCAAATGGCCAAAACAATCTTGAGAAAGGAAAGCTGGAGACATTGCACTCCCTGATTTTGAACAATATTACAAAGCTATGTAATCAAAACAGTATGTCACTTACATAAAAACAGACACATAGATCAATGAAACAGAATAGATAGCCCAGAAGTAAACTCCCTCATATATGGTCAGTTAATTTAAGGCAAAGTTGGCAAGAATATAAAATGAGTAAACAATCTGGTGTTGTGAAAACTGGACAGAAACATGTAAGAGAATGAAATTATACAACTATCTTACACCATATACAAAAATTAACACAAAATGGATTAAATATTTGAATGTAAGACCTGAAACCATAGAATTCCTAGAAGAAAACATAGGCAGTAAGCTCCCTGACATCAATCTTGGTGATGAATTTTTGGACCTTAATCCAAAAGTAAAGGCATCAAAGGCAAAAATAAATGGAACTACATAAAAATAAACAACTTCTGCACAGAAAAGGAAATCACCAATGAAATAAAAAGGCAATCTACTGAATGGAAGAAAACATTTGCAAATCCTATATCTGATAAGTGGGTAATATCCAAAATATACAAACAACTAGTGTAACTCAATAGGAAAAACAAACAAACAAACAAACAATTAGATTAAAAATGGGCAGAGGATCTGAATACACATTTTTTTCTAAAAGGACATATAGATAGCCAACATGAAAAGATCCTCAACGTCATTAATCATCAGGCAAATGCAAATCAAAATCACAATGAGATATCACTTCACACCGGTTAGAGTAACAGTTATCAAAAAGACAAGAAATAGCAACTGTTGGTGAGGATGTGGAGAAAAGGGAACACTTGTATATTGTTGGTCGGAATGTAAATTGATTCAGCCACTATGGAAAACAGTATGGAGGTTCTTAAAGAAATTAAAAATAGAACTATCATATGATCCAGCAATCTCACTTCTGTAAATATATCAAAAGAAATGAAATCACTATCTTAAAGATGCATCTGCACCCCATGTTCATTGTACCATTATTCACAATAGTCAAAACATGGAAACAACTGAAGTGTTCATCAACAAGTGAATAGAGGGCTTCCCTGGTGGCGCAGTGGTTGAGAGTCCGCCTGCCAATGCAGGGGACACGGGTTCGTGCCCCGGTCCGGGAAGATCTCACATGCCACGGAGTGGCTAGGCCCGTGAGCCATGGCCGCTGAGCTTGTGTGTCTGGAGCCTGTGCTCTGCAATGGGAGAGGCCACAGCAGTGAGAGGCCTGTGTACCGCAAAAAAACAAACAAACAAACAAGTGAATAGAGATTGAAATGTAATAATATGTATATACACACACACAAGAGTATTATTGTCATATAAAGGAAGGAAATCCTACCATTTGCAACAGCATAGATTAGCCTAAGGGCATTATGCTAGAGAAGTAAGCCAGTCAGAGAAAGACAAATATCATATGACATTGCTTATATGTGGAATCTAAAAAAAAATTGATACAAATGAACTTATTTATAAAATAGAAACAGACTCAAAGACTTAGTAAATGAACTTATGGTTACCAAAGGGGAATGTGGGGGAAGGGATAAAAATGGGAGTTTGGGATTGATGTATACACACTACTGTATTTAAAATAGATAACTAGCAAGGACCTACTGTATGGCACAGGGAATTCTGTTCAACATTCTGTAATAACCTAAATGGGAAAAGAATTTGAAAAAGAATAGATATATGTATAACTGAATCACGTTACTGTACACATGAAACTAACACAGCAATGTTAATTAACTATACTCCAATATAAAATAAAAATTTTAAATAAATAAATAAATTTTAAAAAGGGTACAAAATAAGTTCTGGTGAATCTAATGTACAGCATGGTGACTATATTTAACAATACTGCGTTGTGTACTTGAAAGTTGCTAAGAGAATAGATCTTAAATGTTCTCAACATATGCACAAACACACAAACACACACACTAAAGTAACTATGTGAGGTGATACATATGGTAACTAAACTTATTGTGGTCATAATTTCACAAAATATATGTACATAAAATTATCACCTTGTACACCTTTAAACTTACACAATGTTATATGTCAATTACATATCAGTAAATCTGGAAAAATATGTATCACAGACCTAACTATAAAACCAAAAATTATAAAACTTAAATAAGAAAATATAGGAGGTAATTTTTGTGGCTTTGAGATAGGGAAAGCATTCCTAGAATACAAAAAAGCAGGAAACAAGAAAACATTGATAATTGTACTTCAAAATTAGAAAGTTTTGCTTTTTAAAGATACTGTTATTAAGATGAAAAGATAAGCAATACTTTAACATAAAATATTTACAAAACACAGATGTGATAAATAACTAGTATCCAGAATTTATAAAGAACTCTCACACTTAATAAGAAAATAATCCAATATAAAAATTGGTCAAAGATTTGAGCAAATACTTTGTGGAAGGAGATAAAGGTAGCAACAAGCACCAGAAAAACTATTCAACATCATTAGTCATTAGGAAAGTGAAAATTAAATCCACAATGAGATATTGCTACATATTAATTATAATGGTTTAAAAAAATGACAATACTATGTGCTGACAAGGATGTGTGGCAATTAAGACTCTCATACATTGTGGGAATGCAAAATGAATCTGCTATTTTGGCAAACACTTTTGCAATTTCTTACCATGTGACCCAGAAATCTCTCAAACTAGGTTTATACCCATGAAAAACTAAAACATATATCCACACAAATGGCTGTACATGAATGTATATAAAAATTTCAGTGATAATTATTACTCAAAACTGAAACAATCCATCTACTAGTGAATGAAGTAATAAATTCTGGTAAATTCATAGTATAAAATAGTAGTCAATAATAATAAGAAATAAACTACTGATACATTCAACAATATGAATGAATCTCAAAAGCATTATACTAAGTGAGAGAATATGTTTACCAAGACACTAGTCATATTAATTCATAACAGCTAAAAACAAAACAAAACAAAAAAGGGAGCCCAAAGATAGCCTGATAGACATATCAGCAGGAGAAAGATAACAAATTGTGTTATACTTACATGATGAATTATTATATGGGAATAAAAATACTAATATATACAATAATATACGTGAATGTTAAAAACATCATGTTAAGTGAAAGAAACCAGAAACAATAGAGTACAAACTGTATGATTCCATTTAGATGAAATTCAAGAACCAACGCAACCAAATAGGGTGACAGAAATTAGAATAGGGGAAGTTCATGCCTGAGAAATGGTTTGAGAGAACTTTCCAAAGTGAAGAAATTGGTCTATATCTTGAACTAGGAAGTAGTTACAGTGCATATATTGGCAACAAAATAATTGTTATACAATTAAGATCTTTTCACTTTACTCAATGAAATTTGTGTCTCAGTTGAAATACATATAGAGCACCTTCGTGAAATTGATGTTTCTACAGATGGGACAGGAAAAGTACAGTTGAGCCTGGAGTATCTTCCAATGTCAGAAAATAAGGAAATGCTTGAGAAGCAAAAAGATGGGACTGAGAGATGTCATAGGGACACAGAAGCCAACCTGAGAGAGTTTCCAATGGCTGAAGCTGGAACAATTTGTTGCATAACAAATGAAATACAACATTTGTTACATGTAGAATTTTAATTATTACTCAGCTCATATTTTCTAATTGCCATTTTGTGTTTACTCATGGCATAGAAGTGTATTTCCTGGTGTTAAACATATGGGAGTTTCAAAGTTTTTCTTTGTTGTTTTTGTTGTTGACTTCAGCTTAATAATACTATGTTCAGAGATTATATTCCATGATTAATTTTTTAAAATTTTGTTGAAGCTTGCATTACAGTGCACAATATGGACAAATTTTGTCACAATTTTGGCAAATTTTTCAATAATGTAACACTTTCTACATTCTCACTGCTTCTTTTTGTGCCTACTTCTGTAATTAGTTAATAAAAGAGATTTAATAAATGAACTTATTATGATTCTGTATTTTTAAAATTTCTCACTGTGGTTCTGACAGTTTTTGCTTTAGATTGTTATATCATCCCATTTAAATGATATCCCATTTAATCGACACTTTTATTATCATAGTTTATCCTTCTTAATCTGCATTAGTACTTTTTTGTAAAGTCTACTTTGTCTAATATAAATATGGCATGACAATTTTCTTTTAGTTAGTATTTGCATTGTACATCTTTTTTCCATCCTTTTCCTTTAAGTATTTCTATATCCTTATGCTTTAGATGTCTTTTCCACACAGCACAGAATTTGTTTTTTAGTTTTTTTGGCAGTCCAACAACCTTTGTATTTTAATCAAATAATTTAGTCAATTTATATATGATATATTTTCTGATATATTTGAGATTAAATATACCATTTTAATAATTCCATGTTCCTTTTTCTCTACTCTCATTTTTATTTTGATTAGTTATTTTTTATTAATCTGATTTTTTCTCTATTACCTTGCAAATTATACTTTCTACTATATTTTTTTTTTTATTTTATTTTATTTATTTTTTTATTTTTTTATTTTTGTGGTACACGGGCCTCTCACTGTTGTGGCCTCTCCCATTGTGGAGCACAGGCTCCAGATGTGCAGACTCAGTGGCCATGGTTCATGGGCCTAGCCGCTCTGCGGCATGTGGGATCTTCCCGGACTGGGGCACGAACCCGTGTCCCCTGCATTGGCAGGCGGACTCTCAACAACTGCGCCACCAGGGAAGCCCTCTACTATCTTTTTATAGTCGCCATAGAAATCACACTATGATTGTTTGAGTTTTCAAAATCAAATGTTAGTTCTTATTATCCACTTACAGGGCAATACAAGGAACTTACATCATTTTACCTCCTAACTTTTATGTCACTATTTTTGTGTATTTTTTCCCACACTGAAAGATCTATTTTTAATTAATTTTTATTGGAGTATAGTTGCTTTACAATGTTGTGTTAGTTTCTGCTGTATAGCAAAGTGAATCAGCTATACATATACATATATCCCCTCTTTTTTGGATTTTCTTCCCATTTAGGTCACCACAATGCACTGAGTAGAGATCCCTGTGCTATACAGTTTGTTCTCATTAGCTATCTATTAGTAGTGCGTATATGTCAATCCCAGTCTCCCTGTTCATCCCGGCCCCCTTTCCCCCCTTGTGTCCATACATTTTTTTCTACATCTGTGTCTCTGTTTCTGCATTGCAAAAACTCATCTGTATCATTTTTCTAGATTCCACATATATATAGGAATGCAAGAGATTTCTGTGCATTAATTTTGTATCCTGCAACTTTACCAAATTCATTGATTAGTTCTAGTAGTTTTCTGGTGGTGACTTTAGGATTTTCTATGTACAGTATCATGTCATCTGCAAACAGTGACAGTTTTACTTCTTTTCCAATTTGGATTCCTTTTATTTCTTTTTCTTCTCTGATTGCTGTGGCTAAGACTTCCAAAACTATGTTGAATAATAGTGGTGAGAGTATGACATCCTTGTCTTGTTCCTGACCTTAGAGGAAATGCCTTCAATTTTTCACCATTGAGAATGATGTTTGCTGTGAGTTTGCCGTATATGGCCTTTATATATTTTTGTATATTTTAATAATTTATATTTTAAAAACCATAAGCTATTACAATTATTATTGTTAAATATATACTATAATTATTTTTATTTGCCTACCACCTTACCATTTTGCTACTGCTTTTTGTTTCTTTCTGCATTTCTGTGATTCCATATGTAATCTTTCTCTTTCTACGTTAAGAATAGCCTATACCATTTATCTGATTATACTAATATTATAGCAAATAATATCTTTTACATATTATCTGTTTATACTAATATTATAGCAAATATTATATTAAAATTCTGTATTATATTATCCTTTCTGAGTATTAAAAATTCTCCTTCATTATTTCTTCAACTCGCTGTTATGACCCATTCTAATCTCACATAATCTATGTTTTTTTTTTTTTACTGTATTCTCTAAATATCTCACTATTCCTTAGTTTATAACTTTTTCTTTCTCTGTTCTTAATCTGTATATGCCCTTTCAAAGAAATATCCAGTTCATAAATTCTTTCTTTAGCTGTGTTCCATTTCCTCTTAAACCAATCATGTTATTAATCTAATTTATATTTTTCATTTGTTTCTTTTTATTATTTTCAGTTCTTTGCTTACATGTTCCATTATGTCTTTTATCTCCTTGAACATAGTAAATATAGTTAGTTTAAACTGTATGCTTCATAATATCAATACCTGGAATACCTGTAATGTTGTTCTTATTGCCAGTTGTTTTTGACATTTTTCTCATATTGCATTGTTCCTCTATGTATCTGTTAATTTATTACATTTTTTATAGTGTATTGGACATTTGATAGAGTTCTGGTTCTGGACTCCCAATCCAGATTTAGCCATTTGAATGATCCCCTGCCCCTGGACATAACATTTGATTATTTAACAATGAAACATAAACCAAGTAGAACTAACCATAATTTTTCCCAAGTGTTTTTTTCCCCAAAATATATTAAGGAAGACCTCTTCTTTTCTAATGCGGTGGTTTAGTAGAGTGGAATTTTGCACCAGGATTCTTGAAAACATCTTGTTACCACATCAAGAGATTCTATCTGAGAAATGAGGCAAGCATAATTAATCAAGTTCATTAAATTAAGAGACTCATACAGTACTGATCATATCCTGTTAAACAATAGCTTGAGAGCCAGATCTGTATCAACCATTCACATTCCTATTTGCATGGCTCAATAAATTCCGTTTTCAGTTTAGATACTTTTAAATTGGGTTTTTGTCACTTCCAATTAAAAAAATTATCTCACTAATTTGTTGAATTAGTTCAGACATAAGGGGAGGCTTGGTGTTTGTAAAAAAGAGCTGGAGAAGTTTGACTGAAGGCAAGAAGGCAAGATAGATTATTAATATAAAAATAGTGAAATTCTATACCAATGGCAATGGAAATGGAGGTAGAAATGGGGTATAGATTGGAAAGATATATACTAGTAAGTGTAGAGAAGTGACATGTTGGATGTGAAAACTTCCTTGTGATATTTTATCTATTACAGAATCTGTGGAAGTGAAGGATAGCACATTCTTATGACTTTTATATACTTGTTTGAAATCAAACTGTGTACAAATATACTATCTTAATTCAAAATATTTAACCTCTGGATACATTACTTGCTTTAGCAATTTTAGTTTTACCTTTTGCACATTGCTTTATCTGGGTTATAAAATATGTGTATTGCCCACGAAACAAAGAGACTTTCAATCCCAATCCCAGGAAATGGGGCAATTCCATTTATCTTCTTCTTTGCAAGTGATGGTATAAATATAATTTGCATTGTTCTACAGAAACTATTTCAGTTTAACAAAATATGCAATCAACTGCCTTCCTCTCTAGTTTAATGTACGTGTGACCAGGGAGACCTTTCCAAAAAAAGGTTGTAAAATACTTAGATAATAGATAAGGACTATTCTGCCCAAACTGGAATATATGCAAAGGAGGAGATGATAGACATCTCGCCGGAGCCTAATATTTCTAGGTAAACATTTCTGGTCAGGATGATTTTAAAACACATATCTGCTTTCCTGTGTTTCTTCTATTCACATTATTGTTGAATCCAACTCTAAAATTGGAATTTGTGGCAAAGTTGCGACTTGTTCTCCATGAAGGGTTATCAAGGCCATAATATGCAGTTTTCCTCTTTCCTGAGCCTTAATTGTACTTGTAATCTCACCATTTACTTTGAATTGTGAGAAGTAGGGGAGAAAAGAGCAATCAGAAAAGTGAGTTGGGTTGTGAAACATGGAATTGTTATGTCATAATTTCAAGATTTCTCATTGGAAAATCTCTTTCCCAGCTATGGGAAAAAAAGAAATATTACTTAGAAAAATGAGAAGGAATGAGACACTTCTCCGCTCATTCTCTCACATTTTTGCAGTAGAGGAAGCAAAGAACTCCCATGTCAAGATGAATCACCCGACTGGAATTCACACATCACATAAGATGAGGGGGCTATCTGTCTTTTCAAGCTACAAAATGCCAGAATCAAATGTTACAATTATAGCACATTTCCTAAAAGGCAACTTAAAGTCAGTTCCATCCCACTCACTCTTTCCAAATCCTGGTTTGTGTCTTGTCACCTATACTATAAACAAAGCAGTAGCATTCATAGAGATAAATAGAGAGATGTGTGGGGACAAAGCCAGGGAACTTGTTGGGAAAAGAAAAGACAGAGAAAGCCTGGGTGCTTGAAGCCAAGAATGAAACACTTACAATCATGTACTCTGAGATGTGGGAAGATTGGTCAAATCTTGTTAAAGAGAGTTAAGTTAAAATGTAATTCTATCAACACTGATACTGAGAGAATCCCAAAGTTATATGGCTGATTCTACTAGGTGTTTCATCAATGGTTATGCTATCTAGACCAGAAGAAAAATCTAAAAATTACATCTGGCAAGAATATAGGAAATCCCCAGGGAGTCTGTGTTTGGGTACACATTTAACTAGCAGGTGTCTCCACATTTGCATTCAGTAACACTTAACTCCAAGTGTTTTATGTTAAGAGAACATGTATGTGGATCCTAGTACATATAATAAATTTTTGACTGCCTGGTAATTATTTCAGTTTTAGGCATATTTTTCTTATTACTGATGTGATAAATGTACAGGTTTGAAAATTTAGAAAATACAAATGCACACACACACAAACACACATACATAGAGAAACATGAAGGAGACTCCAATGGTATTATTCATTGTTTTTGTTTTTTCTTTAATCAATCTATTTTTTTTAATTTGATTCATTTTTGCTATATCCAAACTCAAAGTATTTTAAGCCTAGCTTTGGGAGAGGGATTGCTGAATGGAGTAATGAATGTGAATCAAGCTTTAAAAAGAGGAGGAAAGGGAGAATGTATTTTCAAAAGAAGTTATCTGTTAAATGAAGAAAAATTAGTGAAAAGATTACAAGAAGCCAGCAAGATTTTTGGCTTTATATAATTAGATTATTTAAATCTTCAAGAGAGTTTTAATACATCTAAGTTTTCCTTATATCTAAATTTATTTTTGTCTTACATATTTAGAACTTTTATTTGAGTTCTGTACTTAGCCTCTAATTGGAGCCTGCATTGCAGGTGGAAAAAAGGCATTTGAGAGATAACAGGAATCATCAAGTGCAAGTGGCTGAATCTGACTGAATTGTAGGGCACTTTGGGGAACTGGTGGGAGTTTAAACTGGAAAGGTAGAGAGCTGTGTTTAAATCCAAGAAGAGCTTGTAAATTATGCTGAAAGTACGGACACTATGTTGAAGCTGATGAAGAGCTGTTGAAGGGATTCAAGTGGAGGACTGACGTGCATGTTTGTTGTTAAAAGCATACCCTGAGTGCCAAGTGAATAACACACTAGAAGAATGGACCTAGTCAAGGGATATTAGTTGTAAAGGTTTAGACTCCCATTCGTCCAACATCACCATGCACATCAAAGATGTAGACCTGCATCACAACAGCAGTAAGGATGAAAGGTAGGAGACGGGCTGGAGGGAAATTTGGCAATAGAAATAATAGGACTCGGTAACTATTGGAAGATGGAGAGGAAGGAGATGGAAAAAAAAAATCTCAGCCAATAGCCAGCCTCTGGCTTCATATCTGGAAACAGTGATACAAAGCTTTCAAAGAAAGCAGCCACGGGAAAAGATTTTGTGGTGAGGAGATGATGACTTCAGCTTTGGATAAGATTTTTAGGTACTCATGGGACTTCTGGGGGCAGTAGTTGTTTTAAATATAGAATTGGATTTCTGGACAATTATTTAATAATAGATAACACTTACTAGATGTTAAGTTCCAGAAATTTCTAAGTGTTTTACATATTTTAACTCAATTCATCTCCAAAACAATTGAATTAAACCCATTTTAAGATGATTAAAAAGTCAAATAGAGAGGTCAAAAGACTTCCTGATGGTTGCAAGTGTAGGAAGTAGTGAAGCCATATGGTAAATCCAATGATTTGGCTCTTGAAGCTGCATTTTTAACCACTACAGTATTGTTGCTGGAGGAAAAAAAAAAATTAGAGTCATCAGCAGGATGACCCCAAGGAGCTGAAATTCTGGTAGAATATAAAATAGACATTAGTAGAGGAAAAGAAAAATAAAAACTTAAAAAGAAGAAGGAGAAATACAGAAGTCACTGGAACATCAACAAATTAAAAAATGAGAACAAATAAGAGGAATTCAAGAAGTAGATGGAAAAAGAACAGTCTGGAAGTTGGGAGGGAAAACAAAGAGGTACCACATCATGAAAGCCTAAGAGGAGAAAAAGTGGATGACAGTTTGAGAACAAGAGAAGTCAAAAAAACAGGAGTGGAAACTTACTCCATATATTTGAAGTCTAGTTTGACTTGTCAAAGCAGTCTCAGGTTGCTTGGTTAGATTTAGTGGGTCATGGACTTAGGAGGAAATGTTGACTCCTTTTTCAAGAAATGTGACTAGGAAGTGAAAAAGAGTGTGTAATCATTTCTTTAGGGTATCATGGGGTGGAATAAGATTTTATTTACATCACTGTTTAAAGTATAGCCATAATGTTAGCATAACTCTAGGTTGGAAAGAAAGAGAATGTTTAGGATAAAGGAGATGGAAACATTCATTTATGGAATTGTTGCAAGAAAGGGAACACTTTCCAGGGTCCAAGAGTGGGCTCTTGTCTAACACTTCGAAATAAATTGGGCCAGAAGACACACTGTATGGTCAGGCCACTCAAGTTGGTTGTTCTCTTTCTCTCTGTACATCCCCTGACCAACCAGAGCCTGCTTCACCTACACCCTACTCATCAGACTGACCTTCCTATGTACTTGCCCTAGGACCCAACCAATGATAGCTTATCAAAGGGGTGGTGGCGAGCGTGCGTCTATACTCATTTCCCTGGTAACTAATGAGCCCACCTGACATCAATTCCTCTATAACTGGTAATCTCCCCTTCCCCAGGAGGGAAGACTACCACCATGTCCTGCCTGCTGTCTGTAGCAGATGGTGGAATGTGTCTCAGGGACCGTGGTTCAGACGCATAAGCTTCCCCAGCCATTAAACGATTGACATCTCTGTTGCTGACTCTGGGCTCTTTTTTGATCTTGAAGCTGAGCAAGCACAAGGCTTGTAGGCCTGTGGGGTGCAGCCCAACACACATGTACTGACAAAACAAAAGACTTTATTGGGAAGGGGTATCTTATCTGTGTGGAGAGCAGCAGGGTAAGGGAACCCAGGAGAACTGCTCTGCCGCGTGGCTCACAGTCTCAGGTTTTATGGTAATGGGGTTAGTTTCTGAGTTGTCTCTTGCCAATAACTTTGCTTGGCCCATGGTCTGACTCAGGGTCCTTCCTGGTGGCATGCACATCTCTCAGCCAAGATGGATTCCAGCACGAAAGATTCTGGGACATTGGTAGGACAATATTATGGGCTGGAGTCTCCTCCCTCCTTTTGGCCCCTACAGAATTCTTTCAGTTAGTTTTCAGTGGCAACACCACATTCCTTATCAGGACCTCTTGTTGTGAGATAACTCATTCAAGTGGTTATTATTGTGCCTGGCCAAGGCAGGTGGTTTTGGTCAATGGTTCCCTAACAGAATGAGTTTTCAAAAAGAACAGAGGCCATAGGCTCCAAAGTGAAAAATGGAAGATCAGCTCTGAGAAGAGGTGATAGTTCCTCTTTCTTTGGGATGGAAAGTGAGAGGAATGGGCTTTGTAGGTATAACAGCAGGCAATTAAGGTTCAAGCCTGAAATATCCTATATTCCCCCCAAAGTAGGAGATGAGGCTACTTGCTACAAGAAAGGCAAGAAGAAAAGGGAGATTTGAAGAGGCTGAATGCAAAACCAGGCAGCACCCTGTGGGCCTTTCCTGGGTACAAAAGCTTTTCCATGTTCCCCATTTCTTGTTTGTAGGAAAAAGGTTCTCAGCCTCTGAGACCTTCCCTGAGTTCCAAAGGGCAGATTCAAACAGTTACTAATTAGAGGATTGAGAGAATGCAGAAACAAAGGAAAAGTAGTCAAGAAACAAGAGTACAGTGATGGGCCAGTGTCCTGTTTCCTCCTCAAGAGAAATACATAAAAGTCTGATACAGATCTCTAAGTTTTTCTATAGGAACTAAATCCCCCACCCAGGTGGAAGATGGTAACTTCAGGCTGAGCACAAGCATGTGGACCCCAGACTGGCTGGAACTATAAAGCTGATGATTGAGATTCCAGGAACACCACTCTGTTACCTACAACCAACCAATCAGAGGAAAGTCACACACCCTGCAGCCCTCTCCCCAAATTTTGCCTATAAAACTCTTCCCTGTAAACCATCAAGGGGTTTGGGCTTTTTGAGCATGAGCTGCACATTCTCCTTGCTTGGCCTTTGCAATAAACTTTTCTCTGCTCCAAACTTCGAGATTTTGGTTTGTTCGGTATCACTGTGCACTGGGCACATGAACTTGGGTTTGACAACAATTGTATAAATTTTCTAGGGCTGCCCTGACAAAGTACCACAGACTGGGTGGTTGAAAAATCAGAAATTAATTTTCTTACAGTTCTGGATGCTAGAAGTCTTAAAACAAAGTATTGACAGTGTTAGTTTCTTCTAAGGTCTTTCCCCTTGACTTGTAGATGGATACCTTCTCCCTAGGTCCCCACATGGTCTACCCTCTGTGTGGATCTGTGTCTAAATTTCCTCTATTTACAAAAACACTGGTCATATTTGATTAGAGCTTACCCTCATGACCTCATTTTAGCTTAATTACCTCCTTAAAGGCCCTATCTTAAAACACAGTTAAATACAGTTGCATTTTGAGGCACTGAGGGGTAGGACTTCAACATATGAATTTTGAGGGGACACAATTCAGTCCATGATACAGATAAAACTTTGGAATAATTGCTGTTAAGAAAGGAGAGAGGACTCAGTACACATATATAGATAATCAAGTGCTACAGAATCTAGTTGTATTGAAAAGTCACAAATTTGCAGTGGGACACAGGCATCCATAACTAGTCCACTGATGTGGGTATGTTAAGTGGGTATTGTGGTGAGACAATGTGTCAAAAGAGCCAAGGGATTGAGGAAATGCACTTCTTAAGTCAGGCTAGCTATGAAAGCAAGTGAAGAAAGATGGAAGAGACCAAAAGCAATTCAAGAAAGTGAGGTTCTAAGGAACTCAGTATTGTGTGCAGATTGAGTAGGAATGGAAGATCTAGAAAGCTGTAATTACCAGAGTTTGTGGTCAAGGAATGGGATAGTTATGTTTTAATGGGTAGCATAGGTCCTGATAGTGATAAGTCAAAGTTAAGGTCATCACACTATATAATAGAGGTGAGGGTGACTGGCATTGAAATAAAGAGCTATGAGTCAAGATATGAATTGTGTCATTCCCATGGACATTGAAGGTTTCTAGGATAAAAGTGAGATGAGGGGTGGAAAATGTGTGAGTCAGAATTCTCTGTGACTAGGAAGGAGAGACAAGGCTGGTAGTTAACTATTTAGCATGAGCCTCAGAAAAGAGAACTTTGGGCCCCTTTAAATATGAACATCAGAGTGAATAAAGAGTAGGCCCAGCTCCTTGGATGTTGAGTTTGGCCAGCCTGTTGCCTCTATCAGGGACCACTCCGATAATATGGCTATTTACTGCAGCCCTTTAAGAATTTAAGAATTGGCTTAGGTATAACCTCATCTCCAGCCTGTGGTATACTGGTGAGGAGCTTAGGCTCTGGAATTAGACTGTGCAAGTTCAAATACGGCCACTATCATTATAGGTTATCTGACCCAGGACAAGTTACTTGACCTTTGTGGACCTCCATTTCCTTGTCTGTAAAACGGAAGCAGTATTTGTCATTTCTATTTTATTTCAGAAGGTTTTGAAGATTAAATAAGATGACTGAAAGACAACGCTCAGAATGGGAAAAAATATTTGCAAATGAAGCAACTGACAAAGGATTAATCTCCAAAATTTATAAGCAGCTCATGCAGCTCAATAACAAAAAAACAAACAACCCAATCCAAAAATGGGCAAAAGACCTAAATAAACATTTCTCCAAAGAAGATATACAGTCTGCCAACAAACACATGAAGGAATGCTCAACATCATTAATCATTAGAGAAATGAAAATCTAAACTGCAATGAGATATCATCTCACACCAGTCAGAATGGCCATCATCAAAAAATCTAGAAACAATAAATGCTGGAGAGGGTGTGGAGAAAAGGGAACACTCTTGCACTGCTGGTGGGAATGTGAATTGGTACAGCCACTATGGAGAACAGTATGGAGATTCCTTAAAAAACTGCAAATAGAGCTACCATATGACCAGCAATCCCACTACTGGGCATATACCCTGAGAAAACCATAATTCAAAGAGTCATGTACCAAAATGTTCATTGCAGTTCTATTTACAATAGCCCGGAGATGGAAACAACCTAAGTGTCCATCATTGGATGAATGGATAAAGAAGATGTGGCACATATATACAATGGAATATTACTCAGCCATAAAAGAAATGAAATTGAGCTATTTGTAATGAGGTGGATGGACCTAGAGTCTGTCATACAGAGTGAAGTAAGTCAGAGAGAAAGACAAATACCGCATGCTGACACATATATATGGAATTTAAGAAAAAAGAATGTCATGAAGAACCTAGGGCTAAGACAGGAATAAAGATGCAGACCTACTAGAGGACGGACTTGAAGATATGGGGAGGCAGAAGGATAAGCTGTGACAAAGGGAGAGAGTGGCATGGGCATATATACACTACCAAACGTAAAGTAGATAGCTAGTAGGAAGCAGTTGCATAGCACAGGGAGATCAGCTCGGTGCTTTGTGACTGCCTGGAGGGGTGGGATAGGGAGGGTGGGAGGGAGGGAGATGCAAGAGGGAAGAGATATGGGGACATATGTATATGTATAACTGATTCACTTTGTTATAAAGCAGAAACTAACATGCCATTGTAAAGCAATTATACTCCAATAAAGATGTAAAAATAAATAAATAAATAAGATGACTGATATAAAGCATGCAGATCAGCACTGGGTTTGCAATAGGTACACAATCTATTTTAGTTATTGTTATTTAAAAGTCTTCAAATTTTACACCATTCACCATTCATTTTAGCCCCTTATCACATTGTAGGCCAATTGTTTGTTTGAACCTCTGTCTCTCTTTTAAGCTGGGAGCTCATTTGGGCACCTGGACTGCTCATCTGGATAAAGCTCCTACCTGCTGCATAGTAGGGCAGTTTGGGGAATAAATTAATGAACAAATGAGAAATTTTTTTTCAGTACTTGCATGAATGACATAATAATGTTGGGGAAAGTGATTCTTAGCTTTCTCAGTCCATTTCTTCAACCAAGAGTCATATTTTCTAAGCCTTATTTTAAATGGGGTCTAATTTCAACAAGAGAACAGTAAAAACATATATTCTGGAAATTGTTCATTTTTAAAAATCCTTAGATTTATAAACATTAGACTCAGCAATGGCTATACATTTTTTTAAACATCTTTATTGGAGTATAATTGCTTTACAATGTTGTGTTAGTTTCTGCTGTAAAACAAAGTGAATCAGCTGTATGTGTACATATATCCCCATATCCCCTCCCTCTTGTATCTCCCTCGCACCCCCCATCCCCCGCCCCCCCGTAGGTGGTCACCAAGCACTGAGCTGATCTCCCTGTGCTATGCAGCTGCTTCTCATTAGCTATCTATTTTACATTTGGTAGTGTATATATGTCAATGCTACTCTCTCACTTTGTCCCAGCTTACCCTTCCCCCTCCCTGTGTCCTCAAGTCCAGTCTCTAATTCTGCGTCTTTATTCCTGTCCTGCCCCTAGGTTTGTCAGAACCATGTTTTTTTTTTTTTTTAGATTCCATACATAGGTGTTAGCATATGGTATTTGTTTTTCTCTTTCTAACTTACTTCACTCTGTATGATAGACTCTAGGTCCATCCACCTCATTACAAATAACTCGATTTCATTTCTTTTTATGGCTGAGTAATATTCCATTGTGTATATGTGCCACATCTTCTTTATCTATTTATCTGTTGATGGACACTTAGGTTGCTTCCATATCCTGGCTATTGTAAATAGAGCTGCAATGAACATTGTGGTACATGACTCTCTTTGAATTATGGTTTTCTCAGGGTATATGCCCAGTAGTGGGATTGCTGGGTCATATGATAGCTCTACTTTTAGTTTTTTAGGGAACCTCCATACTGTTCTCCATAGTGGCTGTATCAATTTACATTTCCACCAATAGTACAAGAGAGTTCCCTTTTTTCTACACCCTCTCCAGCATTTATTGTTTGTAGATTTTTTGATGATGGCCATTCTGACTGGTGTGAGGTGATACCCCATTGTAGTTTTGATTTGCATTTCTCTAATGATTAGTGATGTTGAGCATCCTTTCATGTGTTTGTTGGCAATCTGTATATCTTCTTTGGAGAAATGTCTATTTAGGTCTTCTGTAGTTATATTACTTTACCATCAAAAAATATAATCAGAGGCTATATTGATCATTGATTGCTATGGAACAATGACCACAAAATTGTGGATACAATAAGTATTTATTTTCTTTTGTGTCTGTAATTCTGCTGAGGGCCAGTTTGGGGTCAGTTGGGCCACTCTACTTCAAGCAGCAGATCCAACTGGGCTTGGCTTCCCACCCTGTTATGGCTTGGGCTCTACTCAGCTCCATATATAAACCTTCTGGGGCCCAGGAGGAAGAGGTAGAAACTGCCTGGAGGAAGCTCTTCTTAGCAAAAATGCAAGCAGACGAGCCCAAGGACAGGAACGCATTTCAATCCCCTGCTTGTGTCGAACCTAGTAATTTGCAAGGAATTCATATGGCCACCTTCAAAGTCAGGGGTGGAGAAGCACACCCTACTTCTGTTGAAGGAACTGCACACTTACTTGGCGAAGGGTATGGACAGAAGGAGGGTAAGGGGATTGGGGTTAATCCTTCAATCTGTCCCAGAAACAAATAGTGAGTTACTAATAGATGCTAGCTCCGCAAAGAAATATTTGATAAAATTTTCTCTAATACAAGATAATAACATAGGATAATATTTAACTTTGTTTAAAATCATAAAGAACTTTTAAGTCAGAAATAGTCAAAGATGAAATGCATTGGACCTCTCAATCATCAAAGCCCCATCCAGTGCTGAAGTACCAGATTCTATGGTGACCCTCCTTAACCCACATTGGACCCAAACTGCCATGCTCAAATGTCCCAGTGAGTCCAGTGATCAAAGCAAATCCTGCTTGCCAGATATACTATTAATGTTCAAGTAACGTCAACCAAATTAATTGGTTCAAGTAAATCAACCAATTTTATTTAGCACTTAACACTTTCTGAGTTAAGAAGACAGAAATTTGAACAAGCCGGATTGGAAAGGAAGTATTGCACAGTGGGAAGGAAGGTGAGGCTTGGACCCCAAAAGCACTGGCTGTAATATTTATCATTACGCCACCCTGGGCATTTACCCTCTGACAAGGCAAGGCATTTAACCTCTTTAAGTTCCCTCATCTTTAATATAAGGGATCAGCCATATGAAAAGCTTTCTTAGTACAAGTCTGAATTACAAATAAATACAAATACATTTATTTGCAAATAAAATGATTATAAATGCAATACAAATACATACAAATAAAATTGTTGTTATCACATGGAAATGATAATAATACCTTTTATACAAGATCAGTTTAAATTTTATAAATATATAAACTTTAGGAGTCCAGCATATTTTGGGTGCACAAAAAGGAGTGGTTCCTTTTGACAGCCTTTCCCTTTAAATACATAATTGAAAAACTAAAGCAGATGTGCCCTGACCAAAAGTTACATTTTTCTCTCCTAATTATTCAGAGAAAAGGAAATTCCCTTTTTATATATTTATGCCTTTCCAAGGGCAAATTGGCAAAAAACATATTCTCAGAAAACAAAAATGTGCATGTTTTTGCACTTTAAAAGGCAAAAGACCGACAACTGAACTTCCCTCTGGGGAAGCAAATTTTGATGATATCCATCCCCATTTGTCAGAAATGTTAAGATTTCTAGGGAAGTAGCAGGAACAGGCTTCGGGTGTTGTAAAGAGGCCCCAGGGAATGCGTGGGACACTGAGAGCCTGAATTGCCACTCTAACCCAGAGGATGAGTTAGAGCAGTGACTTTTGGCCTCCTTTGAACTGGGACATCCTAATGGTACTGGGTTGATTGATTTTTCGACAAGCTCCTTTAAAGTTACCATAGAGCGCCTGTCTATTGTTTTTAAGCAAGTGAATAAAAATTAGCTGTACTTTGTAAAAGTTCTCAAGGTAGTCAGCAACCATGTCTCTTCCTTTTTAGAGATAATTGTAGCTGCTCTGCCACAAGGGAGTCAAATAATAACAAAGCTGTTTTACTGATGCCTACCCTATTTTAGGTACCATATGTTTATTATAATCTAGGTGCTAGTTTCCTCATCTTTAATGGGAGATAAGACACTCGGGTTAGCAGCTACATGCCCAAAGTCAATCTCTCAGTAGGTAAGTAGTAGGCTGGGATTTAAACCCAGGTTGGTGGATTGTAGATGAGTCCTTTTTCCTCCTGCCCATGCTGTGAGTGGTATGTGGAAGGCATGTTAATGAAACAAGTGGCAAAATGAAGCAAAATGAATTTGCATGAAAAGGACAATGGTATTTCCATCTTATTCCAGACTATCAAAAACAAAAAGGCTCTTTCTGAATGCCACTTTTTTCTTAGCTGTAATGGGGATACTTAATTCCCAGTATGGCTTGGAGCCCTAATTGGTATAATGTACGTAAGACCCAGCACAGTTCTTGGTACATTGTAGGCAGATGATAAGCATAATGGTGTTATTGATGATGACAACCATGATGATGGTATGAACACTTGTTGGCATAGAAGTGGTTTCTATAGTTCTGGATTGGGCTCTACTCAACTTTTTGACATGCTTTACACAATGAATTGGTAAATTAAAAGTGGGTGGTGGCACAGGCAAAGTTTTCACTATTTTTTGTTGTTGTTAAATTAGTCAGATCATCATTTCTATTCTTCACTCCACATGCACCATGTACTTTATAGTCCATGGTGCCTAGACCAGCAAACTCGCCAACTGTGTGGAAAAATACAGCTAATTGGGTCTACCAGCTCTGAAATCTTACTGGAACCAGCTGGATTGCCAAAGGTTTCTAGCCTCAGGACTGGTGAGGCCAGATGCTAAGGTAACCTGGATCTTTTCAGTGTGTTACAAAGTCCCTGTTTCAGGTGTCACCTGGCTATTTGATTTTTTTTTTTAAGTATACAGTCCTTTATGAATCCATACCCCAATTTATTTTCTGCATGTCATTTTTTTTAAAGAAAAGAGAGAAAGCGTATGGCTTGAATCATACATATATATATATATATATATATATATATATTATTTTTTTTTTTTTTGCAGTACACAGGTCTCTCCTGTTGCGGAGCACAGGCTCCGGACGCGCAGGCTCCGCGGCATGTGAGATCTTCCCATACCGGGGCACAAACTCGTGTCCCCTGCATCGGCAGGCGGACTCTCAACCACTGCGCCACCAGGGAAGACCTTGAATTATATTTTATAGTTCTTTTATTTGAATTTGGAAATACATGCATATTCACACAGTAGTATTTCAACAACTAGAAAATGTATTTTAAGCATGATTGTATAGAAAGTTCCTCAGCTCGAATAAATCATTGTACTTGATGCTGGCTTGAACTAGCCTCTGCTACTGCTACCTGGTGGAAAATATTCTCTCTAAAACTTACATTTTCATTTTTTAATATAAAAAGAAATCGGTGCATTCTTTTTCAGAAATTAAATAAATGAATATTTGATTTCTCTCTCATCTCAGAGACATTAGATGACATCTTATTCTCATTATTCCAAATTAATTCTGTCACCAATGCTATGAAAACTGGGACTGTCTCTACACCAAAGTTGTCACGTGTGTTCACTTCAGAACTTGCTTGAAATAAAACAGCTCCCAGGACTGCTTTCTCTGAACATCATTGTAGAGATTTCCTGGGGTTCCATAGCAGCCTGCCAACTTGCAGTATTGAGTAGAGGCTGATGGGGATAAAGAGTAGTGGCGGCTTTCAGATCTTCTGGAAGAACTTAGATTCTCTGTTTCACTTGGAACTTAAGTTGGTTACCTCAGTTCTGTCAAGCTTCAGGCTGCAGTATATCATAAGTTTATATACAAATGGAAAAACCTCATAATATTATTCATATCCTATTACTGATAATAGCTATTGTTTATTGAGTTTCTACTCTGTGCAGGACCCCATATTAAACGGTCTATGCGTTTCCTCACTAAAGCCTCGAAACAGAGCAGGAGAGAAATCTCACTGTCTCCATTTTACAAATGAATTAGCTTAAGCCCAGTAAGGAAAAACAATTCATTTGGGATCATCATTTAGCAAGGATTCAAACGTTGGAAGATCTGACCACTTAATTTTGCCCATCCATGTCTTTCTGAGTCCAGATAACTAGAAGTCTGACACACTGTGGCAAGTACATCCATGTGAAAAAGGAAGATTCTTTTCTTTTACTTCTTTCTAAATAAAAATGTTACCAAAGACCACACAATTTGGTCAAACAAGATGATAGCTAAAATGATGTTTCTCCTAATCAATGGTCTGATGACCTGCCCACTTAATTAGCGTCAGTTCAAGGTAGGGTTGGATGGTGTACGTCAATGATCTCTGTATAAAGAAGCATATAGTTGCTGAAAAATACTCGTGGCCAGTTTAGTTAATTCATAGCAAGATGAGCTGATTTTAAACTGAATTAAGGAGTCATTCTTTGTTGTTAAAACTTTATTTTTCTTCTCCAGTAGCTGACTATGGATACAGTCTTTCTCCACTGTTTCAAGTTCGGTCTGGAATGGACACAAAATTTATCTTCTGGTGTGTGGACTGTCCCAGTTTTCATAGTATGAGTGACAGAAAGTAGCCATTTGAGAATAGACCTCTTAAATATATCTAGCAGAAAAGTAGAAAATGTGCAAAGAAAAAGGAACTCTGGCTTACTTGTGGATGACACCTCTGCCTTATGCCCTGAGTTTTCTGGAGTCTTAACCCTGGAGGCTCTTAACATAGTTTTGTGTTTTAATTTGTCCCTCTGGATACTGATTTACTAGGCCGGAATTCAGCCTTCTCTTGAAAGCTAGATCAAGGGATTACAAACAAGAAATTAGCAGAGCAATCAACAGGCAAGAGGGTACTCATTTAATAAATGCCAACCTTTATTTTTCTAACAGGCCTAGAAAACAATTACCCAGTGGCTAGCTACCAGTTGATTAAATTGCCTCTAATGATTCTGAGAGTGGAGATATGATTAAACAGCTAGTGGGTGATGGGCAGTGAGGCCCTGTGGACCTGGTTGTCTACATATTTATTGATATATTGGCTTCAAGAAGGTGGGCTTCCTGACAATTTGTGGCATCTCGATTCTGTGCCACAAAATTGGAAACTAGGATCTATAAAAGACCTTATCGAAACCAGGACATTTTTATATCTTCCTTCCATATGTTTGACACATTAGTGGGCCTGAGGGAAAAGTATTCAATTTACTTGAAGAACTTTACTAGTTGTAGACATTGCACATGCAAAACTCAGACCAAATAATTACTCTCAACTACAGAACTGGAAGGGTCAAACTTGAAGGGACAGAAGAGAAAGCTCAATAAGAAGTCTGTTCATATTTGCTGATGCAAGTTGGATAAGCACACGGAGAATCTAACACCTACACTGGGAATTACACAGGTATGCAAATACACCCAGGTAGCTTTTGTACGTGGAGATTCTATAGTTAATCACAAAGCATCTCAGTGAACATGCATTATTTGATCAAGATAAATAACTTGACCACCTACAGTTAACTGATCTATCCCCAAGATGTATATTCCCCCAAAACAAATTTATTTTCTCCACGGTGAGAAGAAGGAACATAAACTCGGGTATAAACTCAAGAGCCTGGAAATGTAGTCTCTTCCTTGTTTTCTGTTTATCATATAATACATGATTATGGTAAGTAATTTTCCCTCTTTGAATTTCAATTTTCTGATCTGTAAAATAGGTCTAAAATGGTACCAGTCGGGAGGTCATAAAATGTATAGTTTCAGCATTGCTTGCAACTCCTTTTATGAGTAGAGACAATTCTTTTAACTCCTCTAGCCTTTATTTTCTCATCTGTACAATTGAGGGGATGGTGGGGTTGGAACTCAAGGGCTCTCAGCCTGGACTCTTTGAACTCTGAGGAGAGAATTTAGAAGACCTTTGAACCCACTATTTGAACCCAGCAGTGCTATGTCAAAGCTGTGGCTGACTGTGGCTCTGAGCACTTCTCCCTGGGAAAAAGGTTCATTGTTTTCACTGAGTTCTAAAAGGAATCTCTGTCCCCCCAAATGTGTATACCACTTAACTAAATGTCTCTACAATTTCTTTTTCTACTAATAGAATTTGATGGTTCTTGAACTCTAAGTAATAAGATATTTGGATATGGCATTAAAATATTGCCACTACTTGTTTTCCGAAATTTCAAGTGATTTGAAGATGAGCTAATTATTTTTTTAAGCTTTCTTAATCAAAAGACCCTACATAATTGAAGGAACTATGGAAAGACCATCTTGGGATCTGTGGATCCCTGATAATAGATGTAAATTTCTGTGTGTGTGTGTGTGTGTGTGTGTGTGTGTGTGTGTATGGGCACTTTCTAGGAGAATCAATAGCTTTCATCATATTCCTGTACCCTCTGTCATAAAAAGGGGAATAACTACTGATTTAGCGATTGGAATTTACCCCAAATATTTTCACCCGGGTGATCAGGTAACAAGAAATCATTTTGACCATTGCTACTTGATTGGTTATTTTAACTGGTAGGCAGATATGCTGCATCTCAGGAACAGAGCCATTCACTGTAAGGTGAGCTGACAAATATAAATGCTTAAGAAATTCAAATACTTCCAGCTTCCCTCCTTCTTTCTTTTATCCTCCCATTTTCCCCTTATTCATCAGTCAAAGCCCTAAGGAGTAGGGTCATTGATTCAAACATTCTGAATATTTTATATACTGTTTCTCCCCCTGAAACAATTATTCTTGCAACTAAAATTACTTTGCTGTTGTTGAAAACAATTTAATATTAATAATCAAGAGCCTTAAAATACCTATAGCCATCAGCCAAGTAATTACATTCTTAGGTGTCTATCCTAAGGAATAATCTAAAATATAGATAGAAGAGATGTTATTTTTTAAAGTTTTCCTTGTAACATAATTTATGAAATCAGATAAAGAAATATATTGGAATGTAAAGTATTGAGTAAATAAATTATGGTATTTTCACGTAATGTTGTATTATGCAGTGATTAAAATTAAGTACAGTAAGTCCCCCACATATGGACGAGTTCCATTCTGAGAGCACATTCGTAAGTCCAATTTGTTCCTAAGTCCAACAAAGTTCGCCTAGGTGCCCAATTAACACAATCAGCTATATAGTACTATACTGTAATAGGTTTATAATACTTTTCACACAAAAAAATACATAAAAAAACAAACACAAAATTAAAGACAACGTTTTTAATCTTAAATTACAGGACCTTGAAAAGTAAGTAGTACAGTACAACATCTGGCATCCAGGGGCTGGCATCAAGTGAACAGGAGAGAAGAGTTTCTGACTGGAGGAGGGAGAGGAGGTGGGAGATGGTAGAGCTGAAGGATCATCAGCAATAGGAGACGGAGGGCAAGCTGCAGTTTCATTCACGCCTGATGTTGATGGCACAGGTGCTGGTTCCTTGCTGGATTCACGTTCGCATCTTTCAAAGTTCGTGACTTGAAGGTTCGTATGTAGGGGGTTTATTGTATGTTTCAGGGCCTATATTGTGATAGTGATTGTAAAAATTAGAAAATAAAATTTTATAGTCTGTACCTGAAAAGCTGACAATAGAGGTTATAATCAGGTACTGGAATAAAGAATAATTTATTATCTTCCTTATAATTTTCTATTTTTACAATGATTATACATTACTATAAATATAAATTTATAAGTCTTTTTCTTGAACCTTTACAATGCTAATATATCACACAATTTTACAATGATAATGTAACATATATATGTTATTATATTATTCTGTACATAAGTACAGAAATGTGTAGATAAAATATACATTTCAGTCTCTCCGATTTTCAGTTTTCCTGTATGTTTAAGTGATTTTGAAATGAAGGATACATTTTCAAGTAAGCTTATAAATGGTTCTCCTGGCTAAGTTCTAAGCTTACCTGATGACACAACTCTTTTCCTTCTTTTTCCTTTTGCTTCTTAGGTGACATAAAGTTACAGCATTTCTTATTTTGGTCATATAGACTGTATATTCCACAAGATTTTAAGTGTATATCTTTGAGGAGGGAGATACAAATGCATTTACCTAACCTCATGATATGTGGAAAGGCAAAAGTGTCCACAAATATTCTGGCCCAATTTTTCAACCTTGTGAGACAGTGGTGATCTTGCAGATAGAGAAAAGCCACAGTCAATCTTGTGACCTCATCTGAGCCATGTTCAAACTCAAAATCCTTTAAGTAGCTCTTAATGAAACTCCAGCTCTCTTGAATTTTCAATAGTAACTTACTGGTCTTTAAACATCATAGGTTCCTGCTATGAAATTTTGAAAGCCATTATTATATACACAGTATTTAAGGGGAAATGAAATCCTGCCTTGTTGATTATACCATAGAGGGCAATTGCAAAGACATGGCCTGATGAAACACACATTCCTTGGAACTAGTATTTTATCCCTTTTCAGTTGGTACCTCAGATAATAGAATATTCCCTTGTGTTGTCACTGGGATATTTTCATTTCTCACTGGCTATTTCATGCCATCCTGAGCTTTTAGCCTAACACCAATACCAGAGTGTCAGATGAGGGATGTCTTCCTATCACTGAACAAAACTATATGAGATTTCTATGGGTTGAGGACATCAGTAGACAGCTGGGAAGTATTTCGGTCAAGGAGAAAAATGACATGTTTCTGAACCAGAAAGATAGATTGGGAGCTTGCTGATCTTTGTTCATAACTCTTTTCTGGGAGGAAAAAAAAAAAAAGAAATCCCAACCAAGTGCCATAACTAGCTAAAAATGAACCCAATGGGCTGTTCCCCTACATTGAATTTACAGGGTAAAGATAATCCCAGTTAATTATAAAAAACACATTTAAAAATCCAATTTCTCTGTTCAAAAGGCATAGAGGTTGTGTATCAAAAATTTTCTGATATATAAATAAGTACCAAATATACGGTTGTAATAAAATTCTTGCACTAGGTTAACTACACAATTTGCTAATAACATTGGGTGATACAATCCATGAACATCACTGGCAGGCTGGATTTTGGCGTATGTACAAAGGTTTTACTAACACATGTTGCCAGTGGAACATGCCTTGCTTACTCAGGACCAGGCAACCATGTTTTATATTCTTCCCTTGACTTCTTGCATTCTTTCTGAAAATGATCTTACAGATCATGAAAACTTTCTCTCCCTCTCTCTCTTTCTTTTAGGCAGACTTTATTTGGGTTCCCCTATGTGTCAAATAGAAACAACCACAAAATTTATTTTATTTTACTCTGTTAAAATATGTATTCATTGGACTTCCTTGGTGACGCAGTGGCTAAGCATCTGCCTGCCAATGCAGGAGACACGGGTTTGATTCCTGATCCAGGAAGATCCCACATGCTATGGAGCAACTAAGCCCGTGTGCCACAACTACTGAGCCTGCGCTCTAGAGCCTGTGCTCCACAATGAGAGAAGCCACCGCAATGAGAAGCCCGCACACAGCAACGAAGACCCACCCAACACAGATGAAAATAAATAAATAAATAAATTTATTTAAAAAAAATATATATATGTATTCATAGAACTTGTCAATTTCTCTGAATGCCCCTGTAATCTCTCACCATAGTTAAGTTGGGGTGATGACCAGATCAGAAACTGTAGTGTGATACAAGTTTGAATAGTGAGTTCAAGGAGCAGCAGAAATGCATCTTGAACTTTCTTGGGTGATCGTCCTTCTGAGAGTAGGGATCTCTGGGGCATGGCTGGTTCATCTCTGAGAATGCACAAGTATGTAAGATGATCTTTTGCTGGATAAAATTCTTTTTCCTACTTATTTTTAGCTCATCCTTTAAAAATGTATATATTTATGTATGTTTTATAATATACATGTATATAATTTACAAATAAATACATATTATGGGTAATCTTAAAAAAAATTTACTGATGGGGTCTCAATAATAAAAGTTTAGATAATATTGTCTGTGATTTGAAATTGTTTCATTTTCTTATCTCAATTTATATTTATTGACTATCAATGTCAGGGAATTATATTTCTTAATTTAATTCACTGAATGTAAACTGAATATTTTTTAATTAACTGAGTGTAACTGAATGTTTTCAGACGAGCATTTCTTCTCCCTGTGTCAAGCTGAGCAACAGCATTGTAGCTGACACAAGCCAGTAGCCTCAGGTTGTCTTTTCTTAGAAGAAACATTGTTCGTACGTACTGTGGTCAGGATCCATTTCTTCAGGCAGGAGAGCTGATAGAACAGAGCACAATGCTGTTCTATCAGAGATCAGCAGCACTGATCTCATCTAATGTGCCAACAGTCTTCTTTAGAAAAACCCAGCAACAGCCAACATGTGGTTGTCCAAGGGAGCAAATGGAGCTTGGTATCAACAGAATTTGGAAGCAGAGCTCCTAAAGGTACAAGGACAAGCATGGAATTTGGGCTGCAGATCCTGGGGATTCATCCATGCAACAGTACTTTTCCAAAAGTCAAGTTAGAAAGCCAATGCCTATTTTGGAAGGAGGGAGGATCCAGAACACTAAGGCAGGGGTTCTGGCCAAAAATGAAAACCCAACTGGAAGTGGAGAACAGGCAAAATATTAGCATTCTTACCTATATCCATCATTCCTACACGTTGAAATATGTTTAGTGCTTCCTTGTTCCAGGAATCTAGCTTGGTATGCATAGTGTGGGGAACAAAAATGAACACATTTCCTCCTATCTCAGAGTTTACTTCTTACAGGAAACTCAGGAATTAATAAATTATTTATACAAATAAACTGAGGATGAAGTGAACTAATTCTGTAAGGACATGTAATAAAGAAAACTGACCCATAACTTTTTTTGGGGGGAAGGGTGCTGAAACTTCATAACCCTACATCAGCATTTTAATATCACGGAATTTGTGAAATAGTATGACACCTGCTGCAAAAACATGTGACTCTAAGTCATGGTACCATACCTTCTGTGATTATATAATAATTGCAGTGTGTGTGAAAGAGAGAGAGAGAGAGACAGAGTGAGAAAGAGAGAGAGAGAGGAAATATACAAAACAAATAAAGGTCACAAGAACTATTTAGAAGAACCCAACATTGATCATGTATTCAACAAATTAAATATATTTCAGCATTGAAAAAAAAGATGCATTTCCTCTTCTAAGAAAGCTTGCCTCATAGTGAGATAGACAAGAAACAAACAAACACTATGACTCTCAATTGTGATAAGTGCTCTGAAGAACAGAAACAAGGTGATATTGGTGAATGGACCTGGAGAGTCAAAGCTGCTTGGAATCAGGAGATCAGGGAAGGACTCTCTAAAGAAGTCACATTTGACCTGAAACCTAAGAGATAAGAAGGACTGAGGTGCCAAAGTGCTAAGGGAAGAAGGTTCCAAGCAGAGCAATTGTAATTGACTACAACATCCCTAAGGTAGAAACAATCTTGGCTTGAAGAATAGATATCTAAGTGATCTATATCTCTTCTCTGTACCATTTGTTCCCTTCACCTCTACCCTTTCTTTCCTAGGTTTGGAGGAAAGATAAAAGATCAGGGAGGCAGAGACACCAATGCTGGCAGGACAGCAGCCACCAGGCTGAGGCTCCATCAACTCCCAGGAACAAAGAATATGACTGGTCCATGAGTGAGGTCAAAATCGAACCTATACATGAGTGATCAACTGGCTTTATTTTCAGAGAGTCAGAGAGCCAAGCAAAGCATCCCAAACTGAAAGCTGTTCTGATCAGTTGGAAGAGCCATCTCTGGAACAACATCATCTCTAGCCTGGATGTCATGTCTAGTTTGATCAAGAGAAGGTCACAACAGGAGTATTTAGAAACCATCACTTCCCAAGGAGAACAAATCCAATGAAAGCATACTGCCAACCAAGGGCAGAATAAGCTAACTGACTGAAGGTGAATGTGCCATTGAAGGTTCTCTGAGGAATAAGAGGAGAGGGGTAGAGGGAATTTCATGTCAGCAGCTTTTGAACCACATAAAATCAGGCTTTCAATTTTTAAAAGCCTCCAGTTTATCCCAGCATTTGCTACATCCACTTGTGTAATTCCAAAGGATGCTACATCCATCACTAAGAGAAATGCTGGGCTTTTGATAACTGGAGAAGGATTGCTGGTTTCTTCAAAGTGCAAAGCTGTGAAACCCCAAAAGGATTTGTCCCTTTCAAGTCCCTGCTGACAAGCAACATGGGGAGTATAGAAATAGTTTAAAATGTGCATGTGACAAAACTTCATCTTGGAGTGATACACTTCACACACACAATTCAGGGGAAGGTTTTTTCCCCAAATTTCTCTTCTTCCCACAACCTCTTCATAATTTGCCATTAATATCTGATCTTTTCCTTTTTGCATTTCCTTTGATCTTCCCCTACTATTAATTTGTAGGGAGGGATAACATCATTAAGTTCTAAACAGTCCTGTTCTTGCTTCCTGTGTGTATGTGTACATGGGTATGCCTGTGTGTGTGCACAGGAACTTAGATGTCAGAGAGACAGGTTCAAATCCAGGCTCAGCCACAAGATGAGTATTAGAATTTGGGTAAGGACTGAACTTTTATGACTGACAGTTTCCTCTCAAATAAAAGAGTGAAAATAATATTCTTTCCAAAGCTTTTTGGAAAGCAGAGAAATTATCAATTTAAAGGGACTAACATGGACCAAAACTCAAGAACAAGGCAAAATAATCTAAGGCTTTAGTTATATTGTTTAATTTGACAATTAAAGGAGATGTCTAATCTAAAATTTTACAGAAATCTGGAGTTTTATCTTACTTTACTTTTTTTTTTCCTTTGGGATCAAACATCCATATAACTGTTGAGACATCAAAGCTTCCCAGTGCCAGAAAACTGGATAATTGTGTTCCTTAGGTATGCATTCCCAGAGCTTTGGATTTTGTTGACAAATAAGGCTTCCAAAGGTAAAATTAAATCTGGCATTCCAGGAATATACAAAAATAGGACATCCTAGTACTCTGTGTCATTCAAAAAATTTGCATCTTAATTATATGGTTTTCATACCCAATTATAATTGTTCTGGTTTAGAAGGTGCAATCATGACAGAGATGGATCCCAAAGGCAAATCTTATAACCCACAGGGTCCCAGTATAAACATTCTTTGGGGAGGAAGAGATTAGTATTCATATTCAGGCAAGGAAATCTGTTCCAAATGTTCAAAACTTATCTTTGGAACCTCATTGACTCAGTATGAGAAGTTTGTGATGCAGGGATTCAGAAGGGGATTTAAAAAAAAAAAAAAAGAACAAAGGGGATTCTCACTTTAACCAGTCATTTCTCATCTTGTTCACACGAACTTCCCGTTATTTTCCACACAAATTAGATAGCCATCTACATATCTTTACCTGTTTCTATACATGTATACTGAAAACACTTTCCCTTCAAAAATGCATCTGCCACAGGCAAACCTATATAAATCCAGATCTGTTTGGGTTGGGAGGTTGGCTCTAGTGGGAAAGGTGAACAGATTCCAACTTAATTCTGCTTACACTGAATGAGTATACCCAGGCCCCCGGTAAGGACTAATGCACGTAGGACATGAAGGAAGTAGATCCCAACTTTGGAGACACAGCCCAGTGAAAACAATAGAGTATTGCAATTCTTAGTCCTGCGTTTAGATCCTGATGGACTGCTCTGCCATTTGAAAGCTGACTAAGTTACAATGTTTCTCTATGCCTCAGTTGTCTTATCTTCAAAATGGAAGGATGACAATACAACACTATTGAAGAGTGGCTCATAAGAGATGGCTGTATGTCCCTGTCACCTGGCATGGGACATGTGACTGGAGCTCCTCCCCAAAAGGCATTTCTGTCTGGAATTGCCAGAAATCTTAGGACATGAGCAAGCCCAGTCCCTTAGAGATTACCAGGGGAAGCTGCAGCTGAGTAAAGTATATACAACTCAAGCAGAGCTGGTAAGTTCTGCTGAAGATAGCACTTGGATGGTTTCCTCAGGGATCTCTCCCATGGCAATATCTTGACTAGGCTTCTGCTCCTTTTATTCCTTTCTGAGCTGAAGTTCATCAGACTTCCTTTCAAATTTTTGAGAGAACAATATATTTTCAGTAGATTTAGTTCTGCTTGAGTTAACTAAGGTAAATTTCTGTTATTTGAATTCAAGAACCCTGACTAGTAGTTACATAGCTACATAAATATTGGGGACTTACCATTTTCCAGACTCTGTTCCAAGTGCTTGACAAATATCATCTCAGTTAACCTTCATGACAACCTTACAAGAAGGCATCATTATTGCTTCCTTGGCAGATGAGGAATTTAGACCTCAGCAATGCTGAGTAACTTGAATGGTCACTGAGATAGAAAATGGTAGAGAAAGGCTTCAAACCCAGGTATTTGACTCCAAAACCTGTGTGCTTGAACAGTACTGTGTTTCTCCCCCAGCTGTGTCAGATGTGATTCTCTCTCAAAATCACATAATATAACAGTGAAACCTGGACTTGATGCCAGAATTACCCAACATCAAATCTTGTGGCTTCTTCTATAACAAAAGTCAACAAAGGAACTCTTGGTCTCATGGAGTCATATAACACAAGTTGGCTCATAAATCCTTTTGATTAGAACTTACAGAAATTACATATTTTGGAGTCATTCTGTAAATAAACATATACATTACAAATCTACTTATTAACTCTGAGAGATCATAATCACAATGATTTGACTTGGTGGGAAAAATGTAAAATCATAACGTGCTATATTCTCCAAGACATTATAAGAAATGGTAAGATGCTGATTAGTAGTAATCATCAATATATAGAAATATCCTAACTGTTCATATGGATGAAACTGTTCATATGGAAACATTAGGGAACAAGGACCTCAATTCTACTATGAAGAGTTGGAATAAAATTACCTCTAGGTTCCTTTTCATCACTAATGTTTCATTAGTCTACATGCATATCATTGTCTTAGTTTCAACTTGGCCTGGTCAATAGCAGCAATTTTCTCAATTTTAGGGGATGCATCTTCAACCTAAAGATGTGGTTATGTGAACCAAGAGAAAAGCAAGAGGCTGGAGGATACAAATTAATTCAGAATTTGCATTCTGCAGTGCCCACTAATAACATGCAAATGAGCACAGAGAGATTCTATTTTGTTCTCTTTGGTATCCTCAGTATCTATAACAACCTCTTGTACAAAGTAGGTGATCAATGACTAAAATAAGCATCGGACGAATTAATAAAGCATTATTCCATCCTTTCCTCCCCAGTTTAATCCACTTGCTAAAATTTCTCTCTTTTAGTTCTTTCTTTCCTTGACCCCTAGGGATTATTGAAAGTATCCTCATGGATGAGAGAGTGAGAGAGAAAGGGTAGAACACCATACTCAATTTAGGGTGAGAAATGTAGTAACCAAAATCACTAAACATTGCTAATAGTAAAAACACCTTATATTTATATAGTACTTTTTAACACTTTTTCGAAACTTATTTGATTCTCATAATCACCCATGATTTTAAAGATGAGGAAGTTAAGATGTAGCAGCCAAAGTGCCTCATCTAGTTAGGAGTGGTGGGTGTCACAACTTCAAATCCAATACCCTTTTCCAATGCATTCCTCTCTGAACTGGGGAAAGTTAGCAGAGCCTTCCTATTAAAATAGGAAAGAGATGTGTTCTAAAGCTGACACTTGAAAAACTATACAGTGTTCAAAAATGGTCTATAGGAGTCAACTAAAGAGACTTAAGTTAGATTCTGGAAATAAACCTCCACATGGAGTTACTCTCTATCTCCTTGAGGAAGCTCTAAAACCATGACCTCCTTCATGTCCATTAAGATTTTTCAGGTTCAATCTGGAGGATAACTTTGATAATTCAGTGACATGTTCTAATTATTCATTCACTCATTGAATACACAGTTATTCAGCACTTATTGGAAGATAAACATTGCTGGCATGGAGGTCTGTCACTATAAGATTATCTCCAAGTGTAGGAGACTGTTAGACTAGACAAAAAGTGAGTACAATCATGGTATTATTGAATTTTGTCATGTTGGATGAAGGGTCTGAGCTTACTATAGATTCCTATGATACACTGGGATCTTTTCCTGAAGTAATAACTATACTTTAGGCATAAAAATAAATGCAGTCAGTGAAGTATTGGTATATGTTCTCATGGTAGTCTTGCTCATTGCTGGCTTCCTGAGGGTATACATCACATCGTTCACCTCTGGTAACCCATGGTCATGCTAAATGCCTAGCACCAAGTACTTGCTCAAGTGCTGCTTGTCAAATGAATGACAAAGAGCATTGCAACTCAGCTCTGCAGAAGAAAATGATGCTGAGCTTTAGGAGATATTGAGCATCTTTGTATGCACACCACCAGGGAGGAACCATGGGTGAGTCTGATGTGGTTCTCTAACTTGGGGGACATTATACGTTAATGGATATGTATGAAAGCAGAAAAATAAGTGCTATATATATATATATATATATATATATATATATATATATGAGATAATCAACCTACTGCCAATAGCATATATAGATAGAAAGAATTATTCAGACAATAATAATAGAATGTATTTTATAAACATATTATGTATGCAGAAAATAAAAACAAGAATATAGGAGTATGTGCTTTCAGATTCCAAGTGACTAAACATCGTACAGATATAGCCTAATATTTAAAAATTCACCTTTCCTTCATCATTCATGTATTCAACAGTATCTGTTGAGATTCTATTATGAGCCAGGACTGTGCTATATTCTAGAGGTTCAGACAGAACTGAACCAGAACCACAGTGCCTGCCTTCTTCTTCCTTAAAGTTTAGTGATGGCAATAAGTATTGAGCCAATAATATTACCAAAAAATGCATAATTACTAACTGCAATAGGGACCATAAAGCAAAAGAAAAGGATGGAATAGTAGATAAAGGATAAAAATTCATATAAGTGGGGGAGGAAGTTTCCTTGGGTGTATGCTGTCAGAGCTAGGGCCAGGACGGTACGTTCAAGCTCTCCAGGGGTAGAAATATAGACAGAAATCATTCCTGGAAAAAGCAGAAGAATGTGCAAAGGCCCTGAGTGGAAAAGGGCTAAGCAAATTTGAGGACCAGAAAGAAGAGCAGGAGGCAGGAATGTACAAAGAGATGAGGCAAGTGGTCCAGATTGTGTAAATGTGGACAGAAATAGGGGAGCTCAGCAATTAAGTGGACTTGTTTCATTCATTCATTCACTCATGAATGTACTTAATACCAGTAATTTTTCTAGTGTCAAATATCTGAAAACCATATAAGCCAGAGGGATATATTATTTATATTAGTAATCTTAGAGAAAAGGGAACTCTCCTACATGATTGGTGGGAATGTAAATTGGTACAGCCACTATGGAAAACAGTATGGAAGTTTCTCAAAACACTAAAAATAGAGTTACCATATGAGCCAGCAATCCCACTCCTGGGCATATATCCAGAAAAGACAAAAGCTCTAATTCGAAGAGATACATGCACCCCAATTTTCATAGTGACACAATTTACAATAGCCAAGACATGGAAGCAACCTAGGTGTCCATCAATAGATGAATACATAAAGATGATGTGGTACATATATACAATGGAATATTACTCAGCCATAAAAAAGAGTGAAATAATGCCGTTTGCAGCAACATGGATGCACCTAAATATTATCATACTAAGTGAAGTAAGTCAGACAGAGAAAGAGAAATATTATATGACATCACTTATATGTGGAATCTAAAAAATAGTACAAATGAACTTATTTACAAAACAGAAACAGACTCACAGACATAGAAGACAAACTAATGGGTACTAAATGGGAGGGGGGGAGGGATAAATTGGGAGTATAGGATTAACAGATGCAAACTACCATACAAAAAATAGATAAACAACAAGGATTTAGTGTATAGTGCAGGGAACTATATTCAATATCTTGTAATAAACTATAATGGAAAAGAATCAAAAAAGAATATAGATATATACATACATATGCATATTTAAATCACTTTGCTGTACACCTGAAACTAACACAACACTGTAAATCAACTATACTTCAATTTAAAAGAAGAAGAAGAAGAGAACAAGGTGGTGTCTTTCCAGTTTGGGGATTTATGCTGAAATGAACAGTTTGTAATTACAAACTGAAAAAAAAACCAAAACTCTTTTCCTTTTTCAAAGCCTGGGCATGACCCAGGTCCCCACCTGAGGGAACTGGAACCACTGAACTTCCATCATGATGGTTTTGTGGTCTTCAGAGTGGCTGAGCTCCAAATACGGAGGGAGAAAAATGCTTCTCCCTTCTGTGTGTGACTAAATTTTCCACGTATCTCTGTCTGGCTTATAAATATCACAGGCAGCCAGCGAGTTACTGCCTGGTTGAATGATCTCCTTTACAAGCCTCTTTCTAGGTTTTTGAGTAGAGGTTCCCCTTATTAATTTTACCAGCCAGCATTCACTTAGCATTTGCTTTGAGGCATAATTGACAAGCAGGGTGACACCCGCCTGAGAGAGAGCCATAAATCAGAAATAATTTCCAAAATTGGCTGAGGGCCTGAAGTGTTGAATAGGCAAATACAGGTAAAAATCTCTTTATTAGGGCTGACAAGGACAGCAAATGTCAGCAAAGTGTTTCCTAATGTACCAGGTGAGATTAATTTGGGGGCCTTTCCTGAGCCGATGGTGTGTTGTGTGCTCTCTAACAAGACACCTCTTGGGGCTCTGAAGGAGGCGAGTGGTGGGGTTGTAACAGAAGAAGGAGCCAAGTCTTGGAAGGCAGAGAGCTCCAATTCTGCAGCATCACCCTCCTTCTGGAAAAATCATTCTTCTGCCTTACACTATATTTGCATTTTGCATCTTTAGTGGAAAAGAGCTGTAAGTCATGATCCAAAGAACTTGGCAGGATAATGAAACCAACCAACGTGTCCAAAAGGAAAGAAATAATACACAGCATGGTAACTGAAGAAAGAGTTTCATGAAAAATGGGGATTTGGGAAGGTTGGACTGAACATGTATACAATTTCCTCCATTCAAAAATAATAGTATGAATTAAATTCACATCTTGGGAATGTGAATAATGCCTTGGGAAAAAAAAAGGATAATGCCGTTTTTTCCCCTTCTATTTCAGTTTCACAGAGATTCAAGCATAAGCCCCCTCCAACCCAACTTCATGGACCTTCATTAAAAGGACAAAATTTGGTCATTTCATAAACTGTCTACACAGATGCTTGTTTTGTAAATTAAAAAAAAAATTGCACTGCTTTTAGAAAAATTCCAGATATCTATTTAAAGATGTTTTCTAATTTATAGCTGACAGCAGCAAGATGAAAAAATAGAAAATAAGATGAAAATTATACACTGGGAAAAATTATATACCAGATCATTCTGGGAAGTCTACACGTAGCAAAATTTTAATCCTATCCTGGAAGGTTCCCCTCTTAACAGTTCATAAAAGAGATCAGGCTAGTGAATTTAATCCGTAGATGTAGTTAAGAAGGCATATTTTTAGAAAATTAAGGAATGAAGATATTTACTAGCCAGCATCAGGAACATAACACTTCTGAGGGTCACTTTATTTGACAAGCAAAAATTAGCCATATTAAAAAAATGCTGAGCAGCTACTAAGATTAGACATCAATTCTATGCCAAACACTGTACTAGGCACCTTTCCTATTTAGTCTTCACAAACCCTGCAAGGCACTAATTAGTATTAAATTCAGTGCAAGCTACAGAAGCTCAAAATAATAGTGACTTAAATAAGACAGGATGGTATTTCTTTGAAATAAAAATATGTAAAAGGCGAGCAGCTCAGTATTGCCACTGAGACACTGCTTCTCAAAATCCCACCAGATGAGCAGCCTTTCCACCCATGTGAACCTTACCCCCCTGAGGGTGTGGTCTTCTCTCCTTCATGGTCCAAGATGGCAGGTCTAGCATCTCATGTGCATTCTGGGTGCCAAGATGAGGAAAAGATGAAGAAAGGCAAGGACGTGTGTCAGCTCTCTTCAGAAAGTTTCTGGCAAGTAGTTTCATGACATTTATATCTCATTCATCTGAAGTTAACTGCAAGAGAGTGTGGGAATTGTAGCTTTTATTCTGGGCAGCCATGCACCCAGTGAAAACCAGGGTTCCTCTGATTATAGAAGAAGACAAAAATGAATAGAGGGAGACAATGAACACTCTCTGGCATAATATTATTTTTCTCTGTTTTACAGGTTAGAAAACAGAATCTAAGGAAGGTAAAATAACTTTCCCTAAATTAAAAAAAAAAAAAAAAGCTAGTAAGCAATTTTAGAGCCTGTATTCTTCTCATTTTGCCATAAGGCATAAAAAGGATAAAACCAACCCAATTAAATTTTTTACACTGCCAATTAAATTCAGTCCAATCCAACTAATTCTAAAAGCTCTATCTTGCTCTCACCATAAGTAAGAAACTATTTTAGGCATAAAGCACTGTGCTGGCTATGAGAGGATTTATGGAACAGAAATGTGAATGGAAATATAGACATGCTATATCTTTTTAGTACGCCTATAGGTGGCAATGTGGATGAAAACATAGATACAGGCAAAATCAGAGACTGATTCTTGGGGAAGCTGAGGAAGCTTAAGTCTCAGGACCACTTACTTGCTTCAGCCTTCGAAAGCCCAAGGAGGGGTCCCAGCGCTGCGTGACATGGTTATCCGATTTTGTGCAGAAGATATTTTAAACATAATGGGTTAAGATTTCTGTCTCTTTCTTTTTGGCTTCATCTTTTTTCACATTTTTGGGTAGAACAGTGCAGTGGCCCCAGTCTTTTTGGGAACCTACCTTAGAGGATGAATTGAGAATCTATTTAGTCTGGGTTTATGAAGATCTATTTACATGGTTCACTGTTATTTCTATGCACAGTCAATTTATTATTAGCAATTCTGGGGTAAGAATGCCTTAAGTACCCTCTGACAAGTACACTTTTACAAATAATCAAAATTAATGAATAACATCAATACACTGGGGGAAAAAATCAGTATTAGGTGATTTGACATAAACCATTCATATTGAAAGAGCTACAAATATCACTTACCTAGAAGGAAGCAAACTGGTTAATGAGTGATGTTGAAGAGTATTTCACTCCTCAGGAAAAATTGAAATGCCCTGAAATCTTAAAGCTCATATATAAAAAGACTTGAGAAAGATTTCCCCATGTTTGACAATAATTCTACATTTTACATAAAAATTGCCATTAATGAGAGTTGTGAATTTTAAAATATTTTCCCAAACGTTCAATAGTTTTAAAACTATAGTTTTTCACCATGTTAAAAAGAAAAACTAAATTTTTTCCAAATTTCTCTATAGAATGAGATATTATGAAATTAGTTATGTGAAGAGGCACTCAAAGAGTATGTAGGAAAAAATGTAAGGGAAAAGTATTACAGAGATGCCAGACTGTTAACTTGAAAATTTATTATGGTAATAATCTGGATTTTGTGATATTTGTGGCATTTGTTAAGCTTTTAAAATTTGCAATTTGTTGTGCTTCTTTTTTTGTTTTAAATAAATGATGCACTTAATACCTGATGCTGTATATTATTAATATTTTTTCTTAAAGAGGACAGTCAACATTGTGTAAGCTTCAAGGTTAATAAAACTTGTCCACTATGGGTATAATTACAAGTCAGAATGTGACTCTCAGGGCCTTCGATAGCTACAGAGCAGGATGAGGATCTGCAAGTTTGGAGGATTTGGGGCAGTAATAAATTTCATTCTATGGAGATAAGAGATGGAAGGGAATATTTGGAGAAGAGAAGACTGAAAACTGTAAGACTGAGCTGAAGTGAGATGGGGAAGACCTGGGTTCTGAGAGGCTGAGAAAAAAAAAAATGCAGGAAGACATATAGTGAAGGGATCTAGAGACTACACTGCTGTGCCTTGCTCAGTATAAACTTCTTCTCCATCTTTCTTGCAATTTTTTTTAAATTAATTAATTATTTAAATTTGTGGCTGCGTTGGGTCTTCGTTGCTGTGTGTGGGCTTTCTCTAGTTATGGTGAGCGGGGGCTACTCTTCATTGTGGTGCACGGCCTTCTCACTGCAGTGGCTTCTCTTGTTGCAGAGCATGGGTTCTAGGCACGCCAGCTTCAGTAGTTGTGACATGCAGGCTCAGTAGTTGTGGCTTGCAGTCTCAGTAGTTGTGGCACACGGGCTCAGTAGTTGTGGTGCACGGGCTTATTTGCTCCATGGCATATGGGATCTTTCTGAACCAGGGCTCCAACTGTGTCCCGTACATTGGCAGGCATATTCTTAACCACTGTGCCACCAGAGAAGCCCCAGCAATTCTTCATTAAAATAAAAATAAATATGGCTCACCAACACTGTGGTGCAAGTGGACACTTTGATGAAATACAAGGGGACTAAAATAAGCAGAATTTTCAAGTTTGGTCCCTTGATAAAACTGAGAAAGAAGGAAGCCCAAGATAAAACAGAATCAAAATCCATGTTATAGAAATGGAGAGGAAGGAAGTTTGAGGGATGTGGAATAAGCTATATAGAGGAGATGATATTTCTTTCTGCCCTAAAACTTTCTTTGATAGAAATAAAGACTCAAGCAAACCAAGGGAGTTTATATAAGAGGATGCAAGACATGTTTATTTCTACATGCTGCTTTCCGTTTTAGGAAAAATTAAACTCTATCATTTAGGTCTGTCAATCTGACCTCTTTGCCTAGGTTTTAATCAATACTAGAGTTTACTTTGACATTTTTGTACATAGCAGCATCTTTTTTTCTTTTTACATCTTTATTGGAGTATAATTGTTTTACAATGGTGTGTTAGCTTCTGCTTTATAACAAAGCGAATCAGTTATACATATACATATGTTCCCATATCTCTTCCCTCTTACGTCTCCCTCCCTCCCACCCTCCCTATCCCACCCCTCCAGGCGGTCACAAAGCACCAAGCTGACCTCCCTGTGCTATGCGGCTGCTTCCCACTAGCTATCTACCTTACGTTTGGTAGTGTATATATGTCCATGCCTCTCTCTCACTATGTCACAGCTTACCCTTCCCCCTCCCCATATCCTCAAGTCCATTCTCTAGTAGGCCTGTGTCTTTATTCCTGTCTTATCCCTAGGTTCTTCATGACATTTTTTTTCTTAAATTCCATATATATGTGTTAGCATATGGTATTTGTCTTTCTCTTTCTGACTTACTTCACTCTGTATGACAGACTCTATGTCTATCCACCTCATTACAAATAGCTCAATTTTGTTTCTTTTTATGGCTGAGTAATATTCCATTGTATATATGTGTCACATCTTCTTTATCCATTCATCCGATGATGGACACTTAGGTTGTTTCCATCTTCGGGCTATTGTAAATAGAGCTGCAATGAACATTTTGGTACATGACTCTTTTTGAATTATGGTTTTCTCAGGGTATATGCCCAGTAGTGGGATTCATAGCAGCATCTTAAACTTTATTTTCCTGTTATTTAGAAAATATTGCTATTATATAGAAATACTGTTAATATTTATATATTAACCTGGCATCCTGTTATATTCTGTAATTAATTCAAGGATTTGTGTTTTATTTTTTGTGGTGTCCTTAGGATTTTCTATGTAATAATTTTGCTTCCTATGAATAATGTTCTTTTAAATATTTATGTCATTTTTCCTTTTTATTGCACTTGCTCAACCTTTAGGAAAAATGAAATAAAATAGGACTTCTTACTGATGTCTTGATCTCAGTTGAAAATATTAAATGTACCACAATTAAATAAAAACTTTTCATAGATATCTCTTTATTAGATTGAGAATATTCCTAGTTTTCTGTGAGTTTTTATCATGAATGACTGTTGAATTTTGACAAATGATTTTTTTCTGCATTTATTAGATAATCATGTGATTTTTCTCCTTTGTGCTACTAATGAGGTGAATTTAACTTTTGAATGTTGAATCAACCTTGCCTTCCTGGGACAAATCATATTTAGACAGAACATATTTTTATGTATTATTGTATGCTATTTCTCAATACTTTGGAATCAGGGTTATGCTGAACTCATAAACCAAATTAAGATGGCTTCCTTCCTTCTTATTTTATGAAAGACATTGTCTGACATTGGTATTTTTTCTTTAAATGTTTGAAAGAAGTTAAAATTGAAGGCATCTGGGTCTGGAGACATTTTTTGCTTGTTTCTTTGTTTTGGGGATAGGGGAATAAGAAACTTTTAAATTTTATATTTAACATTTTTATATTTAATTTTAATATTTTAATTTTTATTTTAATATTTAATTTTAATAAATATAGAGTTTTATGGACTATTTTTGTTCTTTAAAATATATGTTGAACTCCTAACCCTTATTGTGTCTATATTTAAACATGGTGCCTCTAAGAAGTAATTAAGGTTAAATGAGGTCATAAAGATGGGGTCCTGATCTGATAGCATTAGTGCCCTTATGAGAGACACCCAAGTGCCTAATAAAGTCCACATGATGCCATAGCAGGAAGACAGCCATCTGCAAGCTAGGAAGGGAACCCTTACCAGAAACTAAGCTAGCTGACACTTTGGTTATGGACTTTTAGCCTCCAGAACTGTAAGAAAATAAATTTCTATTGTTTAAGCCAGCCATCTGCAGTATTTTGTTATGGCAGCCTGAGCTGACTAATACATAGGAATATGTAAATTTTCATTTTCTTCCTGTTGACCATTTGGAAATTTGTATTTTTTAAAGTAAATTGTCAATTTTGCCTAGGCTATTAAATTTATTGGCAAAAAAACTTAAAACATCCT
Source organism: Globicephala melas (assembly GCF_963455315.2). NCBI lineage: Eukaryota > Metazoa > Chordata > Mammalia > Artiodactyla > Delphinidae > Globicephala > Globicephala melas. The sequence goes on from NC_083315.2 coordinate 45,728,305, forward strand.
ATTATTATCCTTTTAATTTCTATAGGGTCCATAGTGATGCCCCTCTTTATTTTTCTTGATATTGATAATTAGAATTGTCTCTCTTTTTACTTGATCAATCTAGCAAGCTGTTTATCAATTTTATTCTTTTTGCTACTTATACTTTTGATGATTTTCTTTATTGCTTCTGTTTTCTATTTCATTGATTTCTGATTTGATCTTTTTTTTTTTTTTTTTTTTGCAGTTCGCGGTCCTCTCACTGCTGTGGCCTCCCCCGTTGCGGAGCACAGGCTCCGGATGCGCAGGCTCAGCAGCTGTGGCTCATGGGCCCAGCTGCTCTGCAGCACGTGGGATCCTCCCAGACCGGGGCATGAACCTGTGTCCCCTGCATCAGCAGGCAGACCCTCAACCACTGTGCCACCAGGGAAGCCCCTGATTTGATCTTTTATTGCTTTACTTCTACCCTCTTGGGATTTACCTTATTCTCTCTCTAGTTTCTTAAAGTGGAATTTTATTTTATTTTTTTAATAAATTTATTTATTTTATTTTTGGCTGTATTGGTTCTTCGTTACTGCATGCAGGCTTTTCCCTAGTCGTGGCAAGTGGGGGCTACTCTTCGTTGTGGTGCACGGGCTTCTCATTGCGGTCGCTTCTCTTGTTGTGGAGCATGGGCTCTAGGTGCGTGGGCTTCAGTAGTGCAGGCTCCGTAGTTGTGGCTTGTGGGCTCTAGAGTGCAGGCTCAGTAGTTGTGGTATATGGGCTTAGTTGCTCCACGGCATGTGGGATCTTCCTGGGCCAGGGCTCGAGCCTGTGTCCCCTGCATTGGCAGGTGGATTCTTAACCACTGAGCCATCAGGAAAGCCCAAAGTTGAAGTTTAGATTATAAATTTTTTTAATTTACTGTTTTTACTTTTAAGCATTTAAAAGTATAAATTTCCCCTAAGAGCTGCTTTAGCTACATCCCACAAATTTTGATATGTTATATTTTTATTTATCATTCAGTTAGAATAATTTCTAATTACACTTGCAGTATTTTACTTGACCCCTGAGTTATTTAGAAGTCTATTGTTTAACTTCCATATGTTTTAGGTTTTCTTATCTATTTTATTGTTTCTGACTTCTAATGTAATTTCATTGATGTCAGAGAAAATAGTTTACAAGATTTCAACTTTTTTAATCTATTGAAATTTACTTTATTGCCCAGCATGTGATGTAACTTGTTGAACACTCTCTGTATAATTGAAAAAAAAATATCAACATGTATTTACCGTTACTGGTGTAATGTTCTATAAACGTCAATTAGGTCCAGTTTTTGATAGCATTGTTCAAATCTTGTATATATGTAATGATTTTTTGTTCAGTTTTTCTATTACTTACTGATAGAGATATATTGAAATCTCCAAATATGACTCTGAATTTATCTAGTTCTCCTTTTAGGTCTACTTTTTTCTTTATTTACTTTGAAACTATGATTAGATGAGTATATGTTTCAGACTGTTTTACCTTTGTGAATACTTTTTTTTTTTAAATTGGAGTATAATTGCTTTACAATGTTGTTAGTTTCTGCTGTACAGTAAAGTAAATCAGCTGTATGTATACATATATCACCTCCCTCTTGGACTTCCTCCCCACCATCCCACCCATTCAGGTCATCATAGAGCACAGAGCTGAGCTCCCTGTGCTATACAGCAGGTTCCCACTAGCTATCTATTTTACCCAAATGGTAGTGTATTTATGTCAAACCTAATCTCCCAATTCATCCCACCCTCCCCTTACCCCCATGTCCACATGTCCATTCTCTATGTTTGCATTTCTATTCCTGCCTTGCAAATATGTTCATCTGTACCATTTTTATAGATAAGCATTGATACTTTTTTCATTATTAAATGACCCAATTTATTTCCGGTAATAATATTCCTTGTTTTCAATCTACTATGTTTCATATTAATAAAATTACATGAGCGTTCTCATAATTACTCTTCCCATGGCATACTTTTTTCCATTCTTTTACTTTCAATCTATCTGTGATTTTATATGTAAAGTGCATCTCTTGTAAGGAGCATCTCATTGAGTCTTAGATTATATCCATTCTGAATTTAAAATTTTTTACATGGAATGTGTTACACCTATTTACATTTAATATACTTAACTATATGTCTAAATTTAAGTCAAACATTTTTCTTCTGTTTTCCTATTTTTTCCATTTTTTGGTTTCTTTGTTTCTCTGTTTTTGTTTTCAATTTAGATTAATATAGAAATTTAAAATATCCCATTCTATCTCTTCTATTGATTTTTTAGCTATACTTCTTTGGATTACTGTTTTTGTGGTTGCATTTGAGTTTTACTGTATGCTTTCTTAATTTATCACAATCAGTCTTGAGTTAGCTTTGTACCATTCTGTGTATAATGAAGTAACCATATAACTGTGTAACTTTATTTATACTTTCTCCTACTTTTTGTGATATTTTTATCATACTGTAATTTTAAATATTAAAACCTCATAATACATTGTTATTTTTTTCTTTAACTAGTCTTTTAAAGAGTTTTTGATTTTTAAAAAATTTAAGAAAGTAAAGGAAGTAGTCTTTATATTTACCATTTCTCTTAGGTCCAGAGGACTGTGAGACCACAGGCATGAGGTTACATGACGGTAAGACCCCAGTTAGATATCAGGAAACAGATCCTGACAAATGTGACACTGTGAGTTGGTGAAATCTTTCTGCTTTTACTCCCAGCCTCTGCTTAATTGTCTACATTCCCCTGTAAAGGAAAACTTGACTGAGAGGATTCTCTCTGCCTTTGGGCTTTTCCAGATCAGTCTGTCATGGCATCCCATAGATTCATCAAAAAATCTGGTTTATTTCTTCTTGTCTAAGTAAATACTGTCCTTTCTGAAAGATTTGTTCCTCAGACCACCAGCCCAACACCTTCAGCAATTGACCCAAGGTTTGAGTTTGTTCTATATTTTTCATTTACTAAGAAAAGTCTTGTCTTTCCAGAGTTTAGTTCTTTTGAATTTCTTTGTGTCCACAGGTCTTTGATGATATTTTTAAAAAGTATGTGTTGTTTGTTGTTGTCTTTTAATTGTTGTTCATTTGGTGATTTCTTATTTTCTTGGGAGTTAAAGTCTATCATTTCTTTCTTTATCCTAAGCAAAAGTGGGAGATTCTAGATTGTCTCACTCTTTTCTTCCTTCATTCGTTCTTTGATTCCTTCCTCCCTTCCTTCCTTCCTTTCCTTCTTAATATATAAAATAGATTTCTCTGCACCCCATGTTCCCACAATTCAAGATTAACCAATGCTTTAAAGCTCAGTTTAAGGTTCCTCTCTGTGAAAATCTTTCACAAATATACACATACATGTCCACCTTTGACAGAATCTTATTTAGCAGCGTTATTATTCTTTTGGCATTTATATAGACTGTTCTTCATGGTTAGTTTTTTTTTAAGAGTTTTTTAATTAAGAGTTCTTAGTCAAGAACTGTTCCTGTCCCAACAGAGTTCTACTTCCTTGAACATAGGGGCCATATTCTTTGTTTGTTCATTTGTTGTTGTTGTTATTTTATTTTTTTAATTCATTGCAGCTCAAGAGTCAACAGAGTAACCATGAATTTGTTTGAAGATAACAGTGCCCATAATTATGACAACAATTCTCTTGTCTGAGATTGCAGGAAATAAGAGATATGAAGTTGCTTTTCCACATAATAAATCTTCATTGACACAATAAAAGATGTAATGAAGCACTCTCCAAATACACATATGCTTACTGTGTATACATTATTATAACATAAACATGAGTATCTTTAAACATAAAGTCAGGATGTCTGACTCTGACAAATATAAATATACTCAAATGTGTAGATAACCTTATATGCTGTGACCATTTATTTTATTCTGGGTACAAGTGTTTAATATAGGCTTTGAGAATTTACAGATTATGATAAAAAACATAAAATTATGGTGAAAAATATCTTATATTTAGTTCATTTAGGAAATTAAATTTAGGAAATTTAGGAAATTAAATTAATTTAGGAAATTAAATCCTCATTATAAACATATTAAGAAAATTTTTAGTGATGAAAATATTGTTTAAAAATTCAAACACAATTCAGTGTGTCTTTCTTGGAAAGCAAATTTCTACTTCTCAGATGCCCCTCCTTTTAGTATCCAGCATACTTGTAATGATTCTTCTTCAAATTCAGAAGTATTATGAAAACATTGTTTATGAGAATGATGTTCACTAATCATGGTCATAAATTAGAACATTATGTTACATTCTTAATATACATAGTTACACAGGCATTACTTGAAAAATGTAGAGTACATTTTGAGTTAAGAGATAGTATTTTCTATAGCAAAATTATCTACAAATGCTATATAAAAATTACTTAGTGCAATAGAGGGGGCAAAATACAGAGAAAATTACTTGAGTGGATCCACAATCAAAGGCCATTAACTAGGATTTGTATCCTGGCAAAATTTTGACAGTCAAGATTTATAATCCAAGTTTCTGGTGGTCACTTTCCATGTCATGATTAAAATTTGAATAAGTCACCTTAAGGTGGAGTAGCTTCATGGCTTACTTTTACTTCAGAGATTCACCAGGCCCTACTTCTTGTTCATTTCCCTTGTACTCTAGAGTGTCCCTGGATCTGTTCGCCTGTTGAGAGTGTCCTGCTTCATCATTCTCTTTCTCTCCTGTCTCCCTATTTGGTTCTTTAAGGTCAAAAAGAACAGAAAGTTGTGAGACCTATAACAAACTCAAAAAGGCAAATTTATTGGTTAAACATTGGGCTTAAAGAATCTGTTCCTAAAGAAAGTTAAAGAATTTTAATTAGAGTTTGAAAAGCAAACCCAAGAAATTCACTCACCACACTGAAAATAAGTAAAAGTAAAATCTTTCATTTATGTCTTTCACATTACATTGTGCAATGTTACTTAAGGTCATGAGGAATATCTTACTCATGCTTGCATCTCCAGCAGCTCACCAACGTCATGGCTAAATACTGGCTAAATTAACTAAAACAAAACAAAACAAAGCAAAAAGGGAAGAAAGGAGGCAAAGTTAATTTAATTTAATAAGTTAAACAACTTGGACTTTAAAATCATTTTAGTCTGAATCCTAGGACAAAACAATCATATTTAATTTAAAATGTTTCTTTATTTATTTTTCAATTTATCACTCACCCTTTTACAAACCCTTTCAGATCTTAGTTGAATCTCTCACTTATTTGACTTGTCTCATATGTGAATTTTCCTGTACTCTTTAGATACAAATCTGCAAACATTGTATGGGTTGAATAATGACTGGCATTTGTTTCTCCTTAGAAGCTGCCAATCATTGCCTCCCCACATACTCCCTCCTCTCAGGGAGTCCATCTTCATCCAGGGACTCTCTCAGGTAGTTGGTCTTACTCATCCATGTTTATTCTAGGAAATAGAAACCTCATCCAAACTGGTTAAATGATAACAGAAATGTCCAAAAGTAGAGTAACCTTTAAAGTTAGTTAGAAATTTCAGTGATGTCACTACAGAACCTCTTATCTATTTGATCTGATTTATGTAGAATCAGCTTCCTCCACGATTTCAAGATGGCAGTCAAGAACTCTAAGAGAAACATACTTTTTCTTCTACAGTGAGAGAGAGAGAGAGAGAGAGAGAAATCTGGATTTGAGCTGATTCAAAAACAAGAGAGAAGTTAGGAAGTTGAAAGAGTAAGTATGGACAAAACTTTTGAAGAGTTTTCTATAAAGGGAACAGAGTAATAGAGAGATAATTGGAGGGAGATGTGGAGTAAAGGGGAAATAAGAGAGTGTGTGGGATATTAAAATTATGATGATGGTGGTGATGATTTTTCCAGAAGGTTGGGCCAAAAATAACTGTTTGAGCATGTTTTTCCATGTTTACTCACCATTTGTATCTCTTTTTCTGTGATGTCCTTGTTCTTTGCCTATTTTATTAGGTTATGTGTCTTCACATATTCTTGATTCTAAGTCTTTTTTTCTACATATATTGCAAACATTTCCCCCAAACTGTCACAATTTTAAACTGGTATGTTACTGCAGAAGAGGTTCAAGAATGAAATCAAATGGTTATCATCTGAGAGGATTCAAACCTGGTCTAGAATTTATATTTTAAACATTATGATACTAAAACTTTGCATATCACCATTCAAATATCTTAAATATTTGATATTTAAGATACTAGCCACTAAATACTAAAATACTAAATACTAAACACTAAACACTAAAATACTAGCCACTATTTGTTAAGGGTATCACTAACACCAGACACTGTGCTTAAATTTGCATACGTGACCTTATGTAATTTTCATAATCCTATGAATTAAATATGGTAATTTGTATTTCGCTGATGAAAAATTGAGCTTCAGAGTGTTTAAGTTCATCACCTAAGTTTACACATTAATGACAGGAAGGAGTTCAAATTTGAACCCTGGTCTGACTCCAAATCACTATTCTAAACCTTTTAAGGTAACTTCCAAAATCAATGATCATCAGAATTTAAATTGACCTTGAAGATCTCTTAACACAGCTACCTGAAGAGGCAGTATAGGGTGGATGTTAAAAGTGTGGAGTTGAGGGCTTCCCTGGTGGTGCAGTGGTTGAGAGTCCACCTGCCAATGCAGGGGACACAGGTTCGTGCTCCGATCCGAGAAGATCCCACATGCCGCGGAGCCTGCGTGTCCGGAGCCTGTGCTCTGCAATGGGAAAGGCCACAACAGTGAGAGGCCTGCATACCGCAAAAAAAAAAAAAAAAAAAAAAAATGTTGAGCTGAATCTTGGCTATGCCTTTTAGTAGCAATTTTCTGGATCTTCATTTTTCTTATCTGTATGAAAAGAAGAATATCATCAATCTCTTACTCTAGTTATTGCGATACATATGATGATAAAGAAGCACTGGCATACAGTAAGAAGTCAGTAACTATCACCTATTATTATTATTACTATGATTATTATTACTTTTTCTCCCCACCTGACACCCAAATCTCTTTGCTAATGGGTCCAACAAATGACTACCCAGTCCTGAGAGATCAATCTCTCCTGCTAAAGTTAACTCATTACCTCTTACAGAGGTCTGTTCTATTTTTGGAAAGTTCTAGTTATTAGAATGTTCTTTCTTATAATCAGATGAAAGTTGCCCTTCTTGAAACTGTTTTAACAAGACTTTCTAGAATTACATACAACAGAAAACTAAACTTTTGAAGATCATTATTATTATGTCTCTGTAAGTTGTCTACTAACCAAGAAAAAAGTCATCAATGTTCCTCTTAAACTTCTGAACAGAACACTCTTCTGTAGGTGTGACTGAGACAGCCACAGGTAAGCAGGATTATTTTCTTCCCTGCTTTGCATCATCTATTATGTGGCCATGCCCACTTTGCTTACTTATGCAGCCATATTGTACAGCTGACACATATGCTACTTGCACTCATACTATCCTGATTTTACTGAGGTTTTAGACTCAAATGTAGAGTTTATATTTGACTTAAAAACTCAAGTACCTGGAGTAAGTGGCTGTTTCCGAGATATTGTTTCCCTATTCTTATAGTATAATTCTCAAATATAATATAAATCAAATGTTTAAACTGGTGCTTAATAACAAAAACCATGGAACTATTCCTTAATAGCTTTTTAAAAAATGGTTTTGATTAATTCCATCTACTTATTTAGAATTGTCACCTGTGCACACACTACATATGAAACTGCAATATCATTTGATTATGTCTATATACTGCCTTGTTTCTGGAAACTGCTTGATTTCATTTCTTATTTCTTCCCATTAGCCTAATAAATAATCATGAACAGTCCTTCCTCCTCCAGTCGTTCTTCCTATGCCTTACATATGCCATAAAATTCATTCTACTTACCTTGCCATGTAAGGGGTTGCCTGATTCCTGTTTCTAATTCTTTCCCTTCTTCCCTTCCTTCCTTTTTTTCTTCCTTCCTTCTTTTTTTTTTCTATAAATCTTTGTTTAAATGAGGTCAGAGACTTATTTTGTTATATGGGGCAATTAATATGTGAGAGAGGAAAGCATAGAGGAAGGTGTTGGCACATGACATGGTAGATAATTCAACCCAAGCCATTGTCCCACAGCATGAATAATGAAAAACTCACCCTCCTGGCACTACTTAATAAACTGCATCTTCTAAGTATTTACAAGTCAATAGTCAGTCATGTATCCCTATATCTTATTGTCATTGTTAGTTTTTTAGTATTCATATACCGTTCCTCTTCTAACAAAAAATACTTTTAGATGCTTGCACTAAAAGAATTATGCAATCTGACTGAACATTATCACAGAATATATAAAATCAAGTGATGGAGAAGGATGTTGTTCAAAGATACACATACAATTGCATTAATAACATCAATGGCTGCTTTTCCTTCTTCTTCAAACACTTCCACTTATCCTACGAGAATTCCCACTCTGTCCAGAAAATTTTCCTCTATCTCTGCTTGTCAGAAAATTTTCTCCTTCCTTGACGTTACTCAGTGGTTTTCAATTGAGAGTTCATGTTAAAATCAGAGAGAGAGCTAGGGAAAACCCGACATCCTGTAATCCACCTCAATCCAATTGAACCAATTTGTAGAAAGGAACTGGTCCTTGAGAATACTGCTCCCTCTGCAGCCCCCAAAAGAAGAAGATGACTTATACTTATTTCCCAGATTCTTCAGGGTCAGAACTGTGGTCACTATTCTTGATCCCCATTATCTCCTTTGACAATAATTTCCTTGTGCTTTTATAAAAATTCTTGCACTGATTCTGCATCCTCTCCTCTTTTATCTACAGATGTCTTTATCTTGTCCTCTAATTCATAAAGATTTTGGAATCTGGCTCATAGTTTCCCTTTCCAGCCCTAATCTTATTATCTTTCTCAAAAATATAGTGTGATGAATATAATAACAGGTTCTGGAACCTGGGTTTGAATCCCAGCTCTGTCATTACTAATCGTGTTGCCACGGGAAGATTATTTAAACTCTCTTTGCCATGAGGTGGAGAAGGTACTAGGAGTGAGTGGTACCTCTCAGTGTTAGGATTCAGTGAGCCACCATGTTTGTTTCTCTGGGTTATCGCCCATATTATGCTTTGCTTGGATGATAGTCATAAACCTTTCATTGACACCCTATCAGAATTCTCACCCCTCCTCTAGTCAACTACCTTTCAGTTATCTTTCACAAATACAAATCTAATCATGTGACTTCCTTACTAAAATTCCTCTACCTTACTATTGCCTGCAACATACAATATAATTTTTTATGAGCAGCATATAAACCATTCACTGAGCTGGTTTCCAACAAATCTTCCTCTTGTGTCTTCCTTCACTTAACGCTTTCCCCCTTTTCCTTCTTTCTCACTCTGGTCACGTATATTATGGATTCCATAGATATAGCTTCATGTTTTTATCCAGTATACACTGATCAGACTTGAAATATGTGGGCATGTTTCCTTAGATATGTTTTGCAAGCTTTCTAAGCTTTAATATCCTCAGCTATAAAATTAGAATAATAATAACACTTACCTTGAGAGATTCTGTGAGCATTAGATGTATTTACAGATCCATACACATTTACATACATACATATATATTTACAGAAACATATCCAGATACATTTACAGTAGACATATACCCATGATATGGGCTGAAAAAATATCAGTAGCTGCTTTGAATTTTGTCATCAATATTGTTGCTTTTATTCTTATTATTAGTAACATCATTATTGTAGCTCCTCTGTAAAGCTTGTTCTGTGTCCCCTTCTACTTATTCTCTGGGTCCCCTAACCCTTCGTATCTATGGCTATGATAACTTTTTGTCCCCTGGGTTGTGACTGCTGTGTTTTATAACCACCATCCCACTAACATAGGATCATTTTGAGAGCACATCCCATCCAGTATCTCCTCCTTGGAAAGAAAATATTCCCTTGATCAGATTCACCAAGTGCTCACTTCAAAGAATTGTATACACCTCAAGGTCATCAGGAAGAGTGTGAATTACCTGACACTGGAGAACCTGACACTGACAGGCTTTCTGCTGTGGCTCAGCTTTCTGTAAAAACAGGAAAACTACCTCCTGAAAAGGTTGATGCCCCTTCTCTGTGCAAACCTCCCTCTGCATGCAAACCTCCCTAATTTTGCCATATCCAAAGGTTTCTTTCTTCTAAACTCCCCCAAATTGTGTTTATTTCTCATTGAAGAGCTCTCTCCCTGCCCCTCTTTGTCTCTCTCCTTCTCTTTCTGCCTCTGTCTCTCTCCAGTTTTTCTCTCTTCTCCCCCTCCCCTCCCCTCACCCCTTACTTCTGTCAGTTTTGACCTTTTCTATATTGTCATCTCAACGCTCAGGGGGTCCCCATCTCCTTCTCATCCTGCACTGGTTGTCAGAGCACCTCTCTCTTCTCACTCAGTCTCTGCCTGATAATCGTCCAGCAGTGAAGATCTGATTTAGAATCCAAACATTAGAAAAGGCATGAAAAAAATGTATGGATTTTTATCCCTGGCACATGACAGTTACTGCAAGTTATTTCCATGAAGCATAGAGAAGAAAAACAAACATGTTATAGCTTGGGAAAGCCAGTGTCCATACAGCCTTGAGAGGCCAGGGTTCCCGACCTGTCATGAGAAGGTTTTATCAGGGCGCTCGGTCAGACCCACTAAAGGGCAATTTCTCTTTCTTAGTATTAACCCTCAGTTGGGAGTTAGTTCAGGCAAGGCCTTGCTCTTCACAAACACTCCAGGATAAGGTGATAAGAAGATTACAAGTAAAGCCTCTTTTTAGCTATTCTACATCTCCTGTCAGACAGAACGAGTTAACTTACAGCGCAGGCCACAAATACATTGATCATCCACTCGGCTTGTACTACCCAAGGTTTTAAAGAACCATGCTGAGGATACGTGAAGTCATCTCAGCCAGTTTTATTTTAGCAAGGAGGGTTAACCAAGTTCAAAGAGGTGAAGGACTGGAAGGGGTTCCTAACTCCCCAATGCTGAGTTCGATTTATGTGTGATCTTCATCAATGAATATTTCCTTACGGCTCAGGAGGGGTGTTGAGAGAACACATGGATGATGCCATAGCCCCTGCTCTTAAATGGCTTACATGTGTCTCTATCAGTCCCCAGCCCCTCCCTTGGCTTGGAAAGCCAGGCTCAAAACACAGAGAACAGTGCTAAAAATGGCTTTTATCCTATTTAGAGTTTGTACATCGGTGTTCAAGATGCAACATCAGTTAAGTCTTATTACATTTTACATGTTCTGGTTTATGCCTAAGATATAAAGTTAGTTTTTGTCTGTTTGTTTATTTGGACAAGATGCTCTCTTGTAAAAAGCTTCAATTACCTTCGTTCAGCTTATAAAACCTACCATGTAGTTTAACAAAGATATAAATTCTTTGAATGGTTTTGAGAGTTCAGTCTTCATAGAAATACCATAGGCCATTTTGAGGCTAAAACAGAAAAGAAAAGATAAATTATTAGAAACACTTAAAGATTCTATGCATGACACTCTTCTTTATTAAAAAGACCCATTGTAAATTGGAAAGTTCCGAAGTCTTTGTGGTGAGGGAGAATGAATTATAATGACATCACTGGGTCGTGAACTAGGCCCACTGGCTACTTTCCAGAATGAAATTGACTAGGAGAGATCAGATGAGCCCATTCGTAACCATCCGGGATGCAGCCAGGGAATCGAGGTTCCAGCCCCCTATTTAAAACACACTTCCTCTTCCTCTTCGTCATCAAATACCATTGCAATTTCCCAGGCAAGGTTTCTAGCCTAGCAGTGTATTTCCATCCATATTCTAAAGAACACCCCGAAAGTTCTTTGTACTCATTTTCAGTGAAAGGCCTCATGAAAAATATTAACATGTCAACATCTGGCTAACACCTTTGGTGCATTTTCATCATGTTGCTGATGGGAAGCATTTTGCCTTCAAATAAGCATAATTTTCCAGTCTTTTCCATCTCCTTTTTTGTCTCTCTCACAGCATAATAAATGGTGTCTGAAGCCTAAGAGAAACTCATTTCTGTTAACAGATCATTTGTAAACCTTTAAGGGCAGCTGGTGAGAAAGGGGCATTTTTTTCTTCTGTCTTAACTTTCCTGGTTGTCTCTCTAAATGCAAAATGACACCTCATTCAAAGCTTTCTGGTGTCATCTTAATCTCCCTTATTTTACACTTTCTACCTTTTTGATATTGCTATAGACTGCATGGAGGCTTTTTACCTAATACTGTAATACCTATTATCTGAGGCATTTAGGTATATAGGCTCTTGCCAGCTAAGAATAATGCAGATCAATTGGATGTCAGCAGTCCAATAAAGTCAGATAGTATATATATTTTTTTCAGCATAGAAAAAAGGATGTCTGCCTACCTGACCTTAAAGCCAGCACATTTCAATATTAATATATTTTATGCATGCACGTGATAATGTTTTACAATTCTTATGGATATGTAGGGAAGTCTCATTTTTCTCAGTGGAGGATTATTACCTACTCTGAGGTGGCTATGATTATAGATACTTGCTAAGACAAGAATAATTGACCATCATATACCTTTCATATTCCCACAATTATTTTTGCATTGACTAAAAGTGTCAAGAAAATCTGATTTTATTAGCTGGCCCCTAATTTGGACTCCATTTAATTTTTTATCTGGCTTTTTCCCCCAATATGTTTTTAGTCTGGGAGAGTTGGCAATTGTACAAAAGAACAATCTGTTACAGAACCTTTACTGAATGGAAGTTTTATAATCCAAGCATAACATCAAGTATCAAATAAAATAAAAATGTATGAGATCAGCAAAGGGGACATGCTCCAAGGTAAGGAACTGATCTAGGGCCTAGGAAAAAAGAAGTTTAAATCAGAATCTGACAGCTCAGCTATGAAGTAAGGCTGTGGAACAAAGGGTCAGATGCAGCTTTGACCCATCATTCCCCTCCACCCACCAAGAGATCAGATCCCGTCAGCACTGAGCCTATTTCCAGTAAGAAGCAAGGAGCGGAATTGTGCTTGTTAAGAAGCAGTGTGGACATATCTAAAGGACACTGGAGGGGAAGAGGGAGGAAGTATGTTGCCTCTTCAGGAGCCAGGGGATGCTGTGGACAGGAGGAGTAGCAGTGACATGGTACCCACTTGACTCTCAAAAACAAAATCCACCCTGGTTACCACAGTGCTTCTTTTCATGCCTTTGTCTTCAAAATATTAGAAACAAGGACAAATCAGTGATCACAAGTGGACATTGTGGTCAAAAGCATGACTGCTTCTGAAAAGAACTCAGATGAAAAGGAGGACAAGTGTTACACTGTCACTGTTAATGGGTGGAGGATCTTGGCAACTCCTTTCTAGGACTAGCATTCTAATTTTGGAGATCCTAGAGTCATAGAGGCATTGGCTTTTCAGGTAGTAGAGGAAGCAGTGGACAGGAAAAGTGGAAGTGACATGGCATCCATTTTACCCTTGCAAATAAATCCTTCCTGGCTTTCATATACATATCGGTCAGTGTAGACTTGTCTTTACTTTATGACTAATCTAACTCCATAAAACTTAATTTTTTATATTTTCCTGAAATCAATAAGCAAGGTATACAACTGAAAATGAGACTCATGGGTACCCCACACTCTCAAGTCACCAGTGAGCCAACTGCAGTTGGGGCCAGACATTTCCCCCAGGTGATGTGAGTGGAATCTGCTACCATCAACCATACCTCATTCAACTCAACCTCACACCTCATTCCCAGTCTACTGATGGAGGAAATCATGGAGCAGAAAATCTCTCAGCTCTGTGAGGAGTGCAGGCTCATAGGGAGAGGCTATTTTCTTCCCATTCCTAAAATAACTGGTTGCAGGATGGGAGATTCAAGGGGATAACTTGTAGAATCTGGAGGTGCCTGTGGGAAAGGGAACTGACTTATTATGCTTTAGCTGAGTGTTTGCTGGAACCAAGAAACCGTAGCATATCCTAATGCTGCTGTGACCAAGTGGAAGAATATGGTGAAGGAGATTCTGTGTGACCTAAACAAGTGCCTACTTGTGTTTTAGGGCAAAATGCCCATGAGACTGGACTCAAAGTTGGTCAAAAGAGGTCTTCAAAGGGAGGAAGTCTACTAGGAAGGAGATTAAAGATGGCTAGGAGAGTGGGGCTTGCTGGGACTGTGATGCAGTGTGCCTGGGAAGAAGACAGAGCCACTGCCCCCAACCTAAGTGGTCTTCCTGCCCCCAGAGGGTGAAAAGAAGACTCAGTGGTTCCATCTCCAAGTGAGCAAGCACCGAAACTAAAGAGGGGTCTGGAGACTTAGGGCTGCCCAGGAGGCTAATTGGCCAAAGGAGAAGCAGGCTAAGAACCTCTGGGGACATCAAGGGAACAGGTAAGGTCTTCAGAAAGATGTTCTGAGGTTAAACTACACACCTCAGGGAGAAAGAGTACATCATGAGTGGTGGTTACTAGTTGCAAAGAGAATCGCTGAAGCTAAGGACCATGACCCAATCTCACTTTTCTACCAATTTAGATAAATCCTTCCTCCTTTAACTTCTTCCCCAATATCCTCCATTTAACACCAGAAAGTCAATGAAGGACAGGGGAAGTCAAATATGCATTTAGTTCTTCTTGATCAGGTCAGATCAGGAAGGCCAGAAGAGCTTGACTAAGAAGAGGGAGAATGATGAGAGTGTCAAGGAAAACACTTGCCTCCATTTTCCAATCCAAGCAGCCATGATCAAGTCTGTCATGGGGTCAGCTGGGGGAAAGAGGAGAAGAAATTTGAATCCAATATGAGATTTTAGTTTTAAAATAGGCTAAATGGAGTTTTAATATCTGAGAAGGAAAGTTATAGAGGCCTGCCAAGTTATTTTTAAAGAATGGAAAAGGGACGCTTTTGCATAGCATGGTTAAAGATCAGGATTAGAAAACAAAGTAAAACAACAACAAAAAGGACCCATTTTGTTTCTTACTCAATTTAAGGTTATTTGATAAACCAGTTTTACTGCTAAGGTGTTCATTGTACTCTCTGTCTATCTGACCAAAATAATCACCTTCTGACCTGATTAATAATTTAACATAAGCAACAGAAACACCTAAAGAGATTGTTAAGGGGTTATCTGTCATATAAGTAGTTGTTGATGATTCTAAAGCAAACCATGACTGCTTTGTCAAATTTAATTACATATGTAGGAAGAAAGTTCCTTGCTTCTCTAGAACCTTATTTATTTGGGAGCATTCACTGCCATTTCTGGCAGCCACTTCCAATCGTAAGGTTTCATTTAAGAGAGACAATTGTAAGAATCATTTATAAATAAACACTGATAACACTGATTTCACCCTCAGAATAGATAAGAAATACCTTACTTTATGCATCCCACTGTCGCTTTTGGCATCTCAGGGAATGAAAAGACAACATAGTGATTTCATCTTATATTATTGAAGGAATAAACATATAAAATAGATACTTCAGGTTAATTAGCAGAAGTTTCCTATGGTGATTCATCATTTCATTTTCAAGACTCCACAAATTTGATGGGTATAAACACAACACCTATAATGAAAGAACAGGAGGCTGTCCATTTAATATTCCAGAACAATTGGTTATACTGGTAGCAATCAATCAACCCTTTTATTTTCCATCTATTTCCTACTGAACTCAACCCTGAGCTCACAATCCACAGCAGCCTTCATTTCCATTTCTGTGTAGAGGGCTCTACTTACTTTGGCTCGTGGGCTCAGGCACCTAGACCAGCCTGGATTCCTGAAATGAAGGCATGCATGGCTTCCCTAGTCTTTGGCTTGTATTCATTTAGTATTTCAAAAGATGAACATGATTTTGATGTACTGTGCCCTGTATCTTATCCTTTGAGTTATCTTTTTCTCACTCTTTGACCTGGATGCTTGACTTCTTTTGTCCTAAATCACAGCCTCAAGACTGGACCATAACAAAATATAGTAAAGTGACTGTAGTTTTCACTGCACAGCACAGCAGAGTAAGTCATCTTCAGCAGATCCTATAGGAAACATTCCTAATAGCTCAAATATCCTGAAATTAATTCACTTGCAGAGTCATTCCATCCTCTTTCAGTTGACCTCAGTGACAACTAGACTAATGTCAGGAAGACAACTTGTTCACCTCTCCTTCCTCTTAGGAAGCCATCACCTGATAGAGCCCATAGGTTGGAGAAGATACCATGTAGTTATAACCAAAAGTGTTATTAACCTTGACCAAGAGTGAGAACCATAGAGTCCCAGAATCAGACTTTAGAGCTGGATGGATGGGCTCCAAATCCTGGCTCTACCTTTTTCCAATGCGTAGACTTAGGCAAGTCACTTAAAGTCTCTGCACCTTCTCTGTAAAATGGAAAAAAAATAATATTTCCTCAATCAAGTGGATTAATGAGGTGGCATAGAAGATAAAAGCCCAGGCTAGATAGTAAACTGCTCTCGATTAGTGTCCAGGATCACCACTAATCAGGTGTGATCCATGGGCATTGAGTTCTCTGTTTCAGTTTCATCATCTATTTAATGAGGATGCTAACAGTAACCAAGTCATTGAAACGCTTTGGATATGAATTTAGTTATTATTGACAAAGTGTTTAGAAAGTGCCTGGCCATGGTTAATACTCAATAAGTGTAAGCCATTATGAATGATATTATTGTAATATACTATTATTTGTATCACTACCCATAATCAAAATAATGAGGTGAATATTAATAATCTTCTTAGCAGTTTTGACTTGGAGCCAACCATAAGTCATTAGTTTACTGAAGGGGGTCTAAAGCCAAAAGACTGAGAAACAAAATGTCCCTAAATTGGCCCCGTAACCACTCAAGATCCCAGCCACTTTCCATCTCTGCTGGGAACTTAGCAAATCACATCTTATGGGGGTTTCTTGTCGGGCCCCAGCCTCTGCCTGAGGACCTCTAAGTTGGGTGAGTAATAAAGAGGAGATAACTCTTTTTTTTCTATTCTAGAAGAATCAATGGTATTAGAAGAAATCCATTGCTTTAATAGCAGGAGCAAAACCAGTTCAGCCAGGTTTCCTGGGTGATGGGGAAGTTGTAGCACATCTATCAATGCTTATTATACATCAAGCTGTATAAGAAAAAAGACAAGCCTCTTTTCACCCAGGTAAAGCCCATAGATAAAATGACCAAGAACCCCACCATGATGGAGAGAGTGAATGTGAAATACACTGGCTTTCATTCTTCAAAAAATAAAAAAAAAAAAGAAAACATACATATATATAGTTTTAAGTTGAAGGCACTGTGGAGAATACCAGGCTAAAGCAGTCTCTGGTTTGTCTAGTGTGTAATGAAAGTAAAATAAGTACACAAATATCTCTAATGCAAAGCAGGAAGTAGTAAATGTCAAAGAAATCCACAGATGTGGTGCAATTAAAGTGCTAAGGCAGTAGAGAGGGCTTCCTGTATAAGCTCTGCAGCAGAAGTGGCATTTGAATAACTTTTAGGTTCTGTTAAGGACTCTTATGCCAAACACCAACTCCTACCCCACCACCAATGGACCAAGCATTAACCCATGCCCTGAATGTCCCTTTTCCTTTCTCTGCCTAGCAAGCATGTACTCATCTTATAAGACTCACTTTAAGGGTTATTCTTCTGATGCACCTCTCCAAATAGATTTGGCCCACCCCCATTTGGGAACACACACAACTTTGTATCCACTTCTCTTCCTTTGACATTTTAACTCATTACTCTGCTACAGTTCCAGTCTTTCAATCCTCAGTGCCCAGGGATAGAAAACTTTGTGGAATGATTGAACTTTAGTTTTTATAATGAAGAAACTTCTTGAAGAAAATGAAGCTTCCTGCCATCTATGAAAAGGAAAACTTTAGTTTTTATAGTTTTTATAATGAACTTTAGTTTTTATAATGAAGAAACTTCTTGAAGAAAATGAAGCTTCCTGCCATCTATGAAAAGGAAAACATGGAAGAAAGGAGCTCCTTGTGTGTGATTGCCTGATGATACATGATTTGATTTAATCGTCATGATCCAAATATTACCAGTTAGCATCATTATCTCCTTTGACTCTTGTGGAAACTGAGGTTCAGAGAAATTCAATGACTTATCCAAAGTCACAGAGCTGTTAAACTGAGTAGCTGGGATTCGAACCCAGGTGGTTTCCTTCACTGTGTGATGTTCTCAAATAAGGAGATACATCAGCAGAGTGACATAGATGCACCACCTCTGAGGGTTACTCGATATTAAAAAGTCAATAGTCACTTTGGCAAACTCTAAAATGGGTGCTTCCTACCACCCCCAAAACCACCATGGAGTTTGCTCTTTAAAAAAATTTGCCTACCTGGAATAAATGCATCTGTTCCTGAGAAAGGGAAATCAGGTGTTTTTTTTTTTTTTCTTGCCCTCTTCCTCCATCTCTTCTTCAGTTTCTCTCTCTCTCTCTCTCTCTCTCTCTCTTCTTGATGTAGAGGAGGATTAACTCCCTCAAGTGAAGATGGTGGTGATGAGAATGATGATGAGGTTGATGATGATGATGATGATGATGATGATTGGGTCAAGCTTATGCTAGGATATTGGTTTATTCCCTAAAGGGTCTGCCCTGAGCTTCAGTTGCTAGGATGGTACAAGATTGAAATTTAATTTCAATTTTTTGATATCATAGGAAATAAAACAAGCTGAATATTTTGTTTAAAAATTGTTTTTTTAAGGAAAAATCAGAAATGAACAAAATGATTTACGTGCAAAATTAGACATTGTTTATAATTTTTTAAACTAGAAAAACTAATTAAAAAACTAAAGACCTAGAAAAAAATCAATGTTCAATGATAAGAGTTTAATAAATTAAGATAATTTATACATATGGAATATTCTATATTTATTCAAAATATGTTTACAAAGAGAACATGAGATAAAATGTTGTGATATGTTATTAATTCAGACATCAGATTACAAACATATGAAAAGCATAATTTTAATTAGATAAACACTATATATATATGTATATATTTGAAGAAAAAGATAAAGAGATTAGAAAAACATTAACAGTAGTTAGCTCTGTCTGACTGTGTAACTGGTGATTCCTATACAGTTTCCTAATTCTACCAGTAACATGGAATTCTTTTGTAATCAGGAAATAAATTCAGGTTTGATAAATGCTTGTCAAGCGCATGGAATTTCATCTTGCAATTCCTCCTAGAAAAAAATTTTTTAAAATATTTTTTTGGTATTTATTGCTTCATCCCAACCACGGTTTCCAGGAAGGAATCTCTGTCATCCTGTAGCTAGTGTTTATTCATACCTCTTCACTCTTGCACCCATCAGTCTGCCTTCCAAAAAACATCCTTGATACAGTTCAGTGCATTGAAAAGAAAGTAAGCTTCAGAACGAGGCAGATCTGAGTCTGAATCCATTTTCCCATATTTCTCAGCTGTGTAATCTTCAGAAAACTCTACTTTCTCTGAGTTTCAGCTTCAGGATTTGGTGAGAATTAAATAGGGTTTCATATGCAGAGCAACCAACACAGGCCCTGGAATACAATGCATTAGTCACTAACACAGGTCATTACTTCCTTCTGCCTCTCCTTCTCTCTGCACCTCTCCAAACTTACTGATTTTTCAAGTTCCAACTCCCATTCTAGTTCAAAATCTTTCGTGACTCTCCCTGGGCAGCATGATGTCAATTTCTAATTATGTTTTCTGGACAACTCACTTAGCACTTATACACAGATTCATGCACTTAGTGAGTACATGGCAGGTCTCACCACCCAAATAGAAGAAGCAGCCCACTCATTGCATCTAAGGCTCTCATTTATTATAAACTTTCAATCAGCAGCTTATGATGCAGAGCTGAATCATATCAAGTTGAGTTTTGAATGCTAAAGTAAACTTATGAGTCATAATATGCAATAGAATAGTAAAAACTGCAGTCTGCAGTCATGTTTCTTCTTGTTTCACCTGGAACAAGCTGAAAAGCTATCAGTGGCCCGTGGGTGGTACCTGGTGGCTGTATCTGAGTTGTCAAGATAGGATGTCACCATCCAGAGAGACAAGAGGCCTCAAAAAGCCCAGGAATAGTCCTGATTCTTGTCAGACTGTGGAAAAGTGCTAAGAACATAAATTGGTGAGAGCATTTGATAAGGTAAAGTGAAGTACTTGGGTCCTACAGCTATAATTTCTTCTCTTACAAGTCCATCAGTCAAGTAGATTACTTGGGTTTCTATGGTAAGGAAGCAGAAAAAAGAGAGAGAAGAACAGAGGCACACAATAATATCTGTCTAAGGTGTGTTTCTATTAGTACTTTTCTGTCTAAAATTATTGACATGCCAAATCTAATGATTAAATCCCAAGCTTTACGTCCAAATGCCTGAAATGCCCGTATTTTACTTCTAAGAAGTTACGAGTTCTTTTATTCTCATACACTTACTTGTCTTCCAAGCAGCGAACAACATAAATAAAGCTATTTTTATATTTGATAATTTAAAACCATCACTTAATAATATATCTTTAATATAACATTCTTCTTTTCTTTCAAGGTCTTATTTTTTATATTCAGGAGAAAACAAAGTATATTTACCTCTTCCTGCTGGTGTGTAGAACGTAAATAGGAATAAATATATAGGTAGGAATCATGTGTTGTGTTGTCAGTTGAGACTGATTTTTTTCTTCAAAAATTGAAATAAAAATGCATTAAGCGGTGCATAAGAAGAATCCCTTTTCATTACATTGTCCCCATGAATGAAAGTTGAATTGTTTGGCCTCAGTTAATTTTTTAGGAAACTTGCAAATGAAGAGGAAGGCAAGCTTCTATTATTTCTTTTTACATATAGCTATCCCTATCCCTTACTTGTATTATTGCCTGTTTCTTCTTTGCTTTTTTTATTTTGCATGTCATAAAAATGCTGAATTTGTACAACTTTCAGGTAATTATTTTTATGAGCTCACTGCAGGTTATCTTCAGTGCTATCACAAAGCCTTCCAGTGGTCAATGAATCATACAGAATATTTCATGATTCCTCATGCAGCATTGCTGCAGAAGCATAAATCAGTCTGTAGAAATACTTTTAAAAGTTGGGAGCAAAGATCATCCTTATAACATTGTTTTTCTAATTATAAAAGCAGTACACACATTGTGAAATATTTAGAAAGTAGAAAAAAAAAGCAGAAAAAAGTAATTAACCTCCTCATAAATATTTTTAATATTTTAATTTATATCTTTCTGTTATGAATGCTAACATGCACAAATGTAGAGTTTTGTACTCTGATTTATTGTCACTTACAACAGAAAGAGAATATTTTCCTTTGTCACCAAAGAGTTTTCAAAATTATTTAAGAATCATTTTTATATCATTGTCTGAATAAACCATAATTTAAATTGATATTGACTTTTAGACTATTTTGGGTTTTTACCTGAAAAAAAACCTAACATAGGAAAATAGAAAGATATGATTTTATGCAGTTTAATTTGGTCTGGTTACACAAATTCTCCTTCCCCCACCCCATGCCTAAGTCACACATAATTAAGATTCTCTTCTAAATTCAATGAGTTTAAAAAGTTTAATGAGCCTTTTCCGAAATAACAAAAGATAAGATTCAAGTTAAAGAAAAGCACCTTATTCACAGGAGATGATAGTTAAATGGTAAACAACAGCTGTCACTAAACTGAGAGCAGCTAGGAAGGGTCTGTCTTTCTGTACGATGATTCACATACTTGAACTAGAACTTCTGAACTCTAGAACAGGGGGTTCTGTGGCAAACTATGGCCCAAGGGCCAAATCCAGGCCCACGGCTGCTTTTGTATTACCCATAAGACAAGAATAGTTTTCACATTTGTAAATGGTTGAAAACAATCTAAAGAAGAATGATATTTTGGGAGGCCTGAAAATTATATGAAATTCATATTTTCATGTTCATAATAAAGTTGTATTGACATATAGTCAACACTCATTTGTTTAAATATTTCATTGGCTGTTTCACACTATTAACAGCAAAGATCAGTAGCTTCTGAACAAAGCACAAAACTATTTACTATCTGGTCTTTTACAGAAAAACTTTTCAGAAAAAAGAGTCCTGCTCTAAATGATCATCAGGTTTTGAGTAAAGTAGCATTAGAAAAGTCTAGGTTCATTTTCTTTCTGCCCTCACTCTGAATCCCTTTCCTTTTACTTAGCAGTATTATTTGCTCCCATCAGGGAAATAAGGATTGTCAGTATTCATTTGCTATCAGAGTTGCCTTTGAACTTCAGGAAAGCCGCCATCTTGTTTTTGTTCACTTCTCTAAAGCTTAGTGTCTGCCACATGAAACACAAGTAAGTTCTTTAAACTTCTTGTTATCTTGAGACAGGGCAAGACCTTTACCCAATTTATTTAGTTATGGAGGAGAAGAATGAAAGATTGGGTCCTAAGTGTTATTCAATGGCATGACATGGTTTTCCCTGGAAAGCAGCCAGAACTGATGCTTATGAGGTGTTTGTCTGATGAACTGTACCCCTGTGACACTAAGCAGAGCCTGGAGGAGGTGGCAGTCCATCTTTCTAACTCAGGTTTGACTTACAAATCAGAAGAATGTGCAAAGTCCATGGAAGCCAGACCCACCCCTAAGACAGTCTAACAAGGGAACTATAACCCCTGCTTGTTGGATAACCATTTGGAAGGTGGGATGATTTGGATTGTGGTTGAAGTGTATTATAAGATTTTCGTGAAAGCAAAATAGACCCTAGGTAACTGCTGACTGTGATGTTTGCTTTAGTAACAGGAAGTATGGGAAATAATTATTAGCTAATGTCTATAGGTCACAGAGAAACTTTCTACATAAAGGAAGCTATATGTTGAATGTATGGAAACTTCCAGCACAGCTGACATAAACAGAAAAAAAATAACAGAAATGTTGGGAGGTTGAGAGGAAGGGAACACTGTGTCAAAATGCCTCCAGGATAAAATTCCACATTCAGAAAAATAAGATGAGCCCAAATATTTGATAATGAAATTCTCTTATAATAGGATTTTATTATTACAGAAATCTGGATGTACCATGAGTTACTTCCTGCTACCCCAACTGTCCTCAACTTCAGTTTTAAAGTCAGATTGGAATTGTACATGCTCTGTACAAACTCATGAGGCTCTAAGAACTGATTTTTGTTCTGGCCATGAAAACAAATTCTACAAGAGTGTTTGACAGTGTTTACAATAAGTAAAATTCTGGGTAACTGAGGTCAGTATGAAATGTAATGACTTTGCAAAGACACAATTGCTTTGTATGTGTTACTGCATTAAATTTAAGTGACATTTTAGTTTTTCCAATTAAAAAAGTAGTATATTTATTATAGAAAAATTAATAAAAAAGAAATTTTAAATGAAACCTCCATAATCTCTCTACCCAAAGGCAACGTTACTTAAGGAGTGCTTCCTTTCAGTCTTTCGCTGTGATATTTTTTCACAGTTCTAATTATACTCAAAGTTCAGTGTAGTCTCTTGCTTTTTCACTTAACTGTATAACATAATTTCCATATAAGACATTTACAGTTATCTTGAAAAAGCCTTAGGGATGGATAGGCAACCTATTAGAATGTTTAGATATTAAGAATAAAACTAAATTCAATACCCAAAGTGCACATTTTCTGTAATCACAGAAGAAGCAAAATTTTCGTAACTTTTTTTTTTTTATCTCATGAATTCTTTTTTGGCCAAGATCTTACAGTCTGAGTGAAGACCAAACCGAAACAAAACAAAAAAGTGGGGGAGGAATAGGATGGGGAGAAACCAAAAAAAAAAAAAAAAAGGCAAGAAAAAATGAAAAGGAAGAGAGCCAAAGAATTGAAAAGAAAATATGCCATTCCCGAAATACATCTGGTCCTGCTGAGAGTAATAGTGTTTGCATAAATGTGTAGACAACTCCCTAAGCTGAATTTTTTTAAAGCCTACCTCTCTGATACTCACTGCATTAATCCCATGGTCCACGCAATTGACATTCAATAAAGAAAAATAGACCCAGAACAGAATTCATTTTTTAAAATACTATAGTCTCTTAAGTTAATTTTTTATTTCACATTTTCCCTTCTTATTTCAATATTGGCAAATTAGATATGGAAACAAGGCCATGCCAGAGTGGCATGGCTGGTATTGACCTGGCGGGGAGCCGTCTCCTTGCAATGGGTCACACAGCATGGCTGTGGCCGGTCTCAGGAGTAGCACAAAAGTCATAGGATCTGATGCCAGAAGGCAGAATTCCTTTTACACTCCAATTACTTACTTACTCTCCAATTCTTTACACTGCCCAAAACAAGTTTTTCCTTGAGGTCTTCTTTTTGTGAAATCTCTGTATTAGGTCTGTGTGTGTCCCTGATACAAAACCCCAATGCCACTTGCCCTCTTCACGGGAACCAGGAGAGAAAGTAATCCGAGCTTTTCTTGGTCTACCTCAACACTGAGACATCATAACATTGAAGTGTAGATTTATAGCATGCTTTATGTATATTTTCTTAGTCCCAGGGCCCCCCTTTTCACAGATGCATACACAACATGTCATGTAGAAAATATAAATCGTTGATGGTATAGGCACTTTCTTCCTTTTTAAACCTTTCCAAAGGTCTTTTTGTTAAATACACCCAGATGCCGTTTGACAGATGAGGGGCTAATTGCTCTGTGAATTACCTCTATCGATTCCTGTTTCATGTTGAGCCAAACAAACAAAAGATATTAATGCTTTGAAAAAAATGAATGATGACCTTTCTCTGCAAACACAGCTTGCGGTCTCTGATTATTGGTGATTCCAGAGAGCAGCGGTCAATGGCAATAGCTGTAACGCTATGATCACTATAATAAGCTTGCCTGACCTTCTCTGCCATGTTAAGTGGTTTAAATTTATTTGCCCAACAACAGAAGAGCTTTCATTTAAAGTCACAGAACATTCAATTCAATTTAAAGACGTAGTGTCTTCTTTCCTCTCCTTCCTTTCCTGTCCATTTCCCCACTTCAAACACCTCCATCCCAAATTTCTGAATTGTTTTGCCATTGCAGAATAACCACCTTACCTGTGAAACCCATTCCTTCAGTTCTTGTTGGAATTCTGAATGCCATTTTCTCTTTTCACTTGTTCTTTCTTAAGACGCTAGAACATTTTGTTTCTCTCTCTGTGTAAGTTTTTTTCTGTGGATCAGGTTTGGTGTTCTAGATAATATGAGTTATATAAGAAATCAAGAATGCATATGATCTAGAACACCAAACCTGTATACTGTATAGCACTGAACTCTACTCAATATTCTATAATAGCCTATATGGGAGAAGAATCTAATAAAGAATGGATATAGGTAAGGAAATTTTGGGCTGTGTTAAATGACAATATAGATACAATCAACGGAAAAAACAGAATGAATGAATAGTGATGCTGGGTAATAATTCTAAGAAAACCAAGAAAATTGTTGCTCAAATAAATATTTAGAAACATTCTCATTTAAAAAAAAAAAAAAAAAAGGAATGAAAGAGGGTGTGGTCCTAAATTCACTAGCCTGGGAGCCAAGAGATCCAGTTCCATTTTTGTCCTTAATTAATGAGACTTTGAATCAGCCTTTTTTTTTTTTTTTTAACCCCCAGAGCATGCTCATCCAACTTGGTAAATGCAGAGGACTGGGCCCAGTGACCTCAAAGCTTCTTTTCAATTGAAACATACTAATTTTCAAGATATCTCTACTTAAAAAAAAAAAAAATGAAAAAAAATCCCAAAAAACTCTTTCATGTAAATAGCAAAGTTATAACTTGGCAGTTAAGAAAACATGTTTGTGGTGCCTTTAAGGACTTCCTGAGTTTTTGTCAACAAAACTTCATAATAGTGAACATGAGTAAACCACAAATGGCTAAAGCCTTGAATGGTTAGGAAGTGGATGCAGC